>NW_013667567.1:140594-165089 GCF_000517525.1 Limulus polyphemus
TGAGACTAATAATGGCTGGAGACGGCTTAAATGGGTAATGAAGAAAAACTTTAATATAAGTTTAACATAACAGCAAATGTACAACGTTTCGACAAGGTTTTGTCATCATCTGTTCCGTTGTCGAACCGTTGTACATTTGCTGTCATGTTAAACTTATATTAAAGTTTTTCTTCATTACCCATTTAAGCCGTCTCCAGCCATTATTAGTCTCAAAGTGGGTTCCTCGTCATCGAATTTGAATTCTTGACTTACTCCAATGTCATACAATTTAGGAAGTTAGGGCCATTCTGATATAAACTGTAAAATATTGTCATTGTGTGTTTGCTTAGTAAACAAACATATTTCCCCTTTTGAATTTTAAAATTTTTCTTTCCCTCTTTTGAAATTAACACATAAAGTTTAGCTTAAAGTCGTATAGATTTTGTTGTTTGTAGGTATCAACACTCTTTCCACGGAGTTGATCTTTCAAGTCTAAGAGATGCAGCTGTAGAAGAATATTTTCGACAACCAGTAGTTGTAAGTTTATTATATCTCGCATGTAATCCATATTTATTGTATAATGAAGTGTAAAAAAGCAAAAGTTATTATTTTTTTTTTATATATAGGTTGACTTTTTATCTTCAGATTAAACTGAAAAGCTTTTTCTTAATAGTAAGGAATAAAATTTGATTTTAATTTATTACTATTTCTTGTTAGAAACTGTCACAATATACATTGAATCTTTGAATTCTTTATATCTTACCCTTGCACAAGTGAAACCCTCTTTTAAGTAACCAGCTAACCATTTCTGCAATAAAGGGGCATCATCAAAGTCTCCATTTTTCTTTCTTGCATTGGAAATACTTGCATTTTGTTTCAGTTAAAAAAAAACTCATATTATTTAAATAGTTTTTATCATATTGTAGGCTGTGAAATTTTGAGACACTGTTCTGAAAAAGACATAAATGCTTTTTGTGGGTTTAGAAATTTTGTTGTTGTTGATCAGGTTTCCTTTTATTTATATAGTTAGTTTCAACTTGATGGATATTAATTCGCAAATGTCTTTTGGTGTGTTATTTTGCCGATTGCAATAATCACCACTTTGGGCTATATTTGTAAAAAAATATGGCAAAACCTAACAAAGATTTATTGGTGACCTAGGACCACATGCGCAGTTTTTCTTGGGGAAACATTCTAACTACGCATGCTTATGCAGCAGGTTCTCGGTCAGAATGCGTAACGGTTGTAGATACGAACAAGCAAAATAATAGTATAGATTGTAATAATGGCTAATAGAAGTTATTTTATTAGGAGATGACTTTTGCATAAGAAGCAAACTGTGTTTTTTATGAGACGAAAAAGAACTTTTAATTGTAATATATTTTATTTGTTATGTGACCAAAAAAATATATTTTAATTGTAATATTTTTACAACAAAGTTGTAAATTTTGCTTAAAAATTAACTTGAGGTTTTTTTAAAAATATTTGCAACATGCCATTGAGTTAGACTAGTTTTAGGATGTTCCATCCTGCGTGTAACAGTGGACATTAACTAACCATGGAACAAATCCAAGCTTTTGTATAGGTGAATAGGCATGGTATATAGTTTTAAAGTGCCCAAAACTTACTTCAAATAACCTGTTTTCGTATAGATACTTGAATAATATGTAGCATTAATGTTACATGTTCTTCAACTGCCTATAAGATTATCAGTTATTTGTGGTATTTCAAGAACATTTCAAACATAATATATGTATCAAACTTGGTGGCACATTATAATCATAAAAACCAATTGTCGGTCGATCAGTCAGTTGGTCATGCTAGATTTCTCCTACCTCATCACCCACCCAACCGTTAACTCACTGGTACCAAGTTCGCTGTTTAATTCACTCCCCATTGATTGTGCAGAGAGGTCAAGTCGTAACAGGAATGGTAGTCCTAAGTTCAAATCCAATGTAAATAGTTTTACATCAGTATGCCATTAATTTTTTGTCTGTACAAAAACAACCTGCCTCTTTTCATTGTCCCTTCCCATTTTAGTTGAATTCACTCAGTAACATAGGCATAAATAGCTCCTAAATTTTGGAACTTTTTGTGCTGTTTATATACCGAGAATTTATTTAGCACTGAGTGAAAATAATTTCCCATTTATTGTAAAGGGAAGTTTTTGATCGATGATCAAGTATTTACAAGAAATGTGGTATTAAGAGAACTATTGCAATAATGCAATTGATGTGATAAGAAAATAACTTGATCAGTGAATGCTGGGACAAGGATCTATGCTGGGAAGAGACACTCTGTAGGTAAAGGAAATATTGCTCATGATAGACGTTGGTTTCCCGAAGCTAGAAAGCCCTGTATTTTTCTTATGTCTTTTTATGGGTGGAAAGCTACAAATATATATATTGGAGGATTCATGTTTGGTAGGTTTTGGTTTCCCATCAACTTTGATGGAGTTTTATACTAGTTGTATGATAAAACTTGACATACATTTACATATAGCAACAGCTTTGTTAGATCATTACTGTTATCTTTCAAGATAATCTCAGTATTAAAGCTGTCTTGGGTATTTGATGAAGTAGCAAGTTAAAGGCAGTTATTTCTCCACAAATTAATCATCATACTAGTTCTAAATGGACACTAATATTTGACTCTATGCATTAAAAATTTAGTAATTAGAGTTATGTAGTAATGAATTTCTAAACCTGAAATGTTCCTCAACACTGGTAAGATTTCTAGCTTTATACTTTCAGCTTAGTTATTGTTAATTTTCAATGATCTCACAAGTATGTGGATGAAAAGTACCAGTTTACTTAAGAGAAAAAATACAGCATAAATGATCAGTCTTCCTATTTACTTTTAGGATACCTTCGACATTCGGATCTGTTTAGCCAAGTCTATAAGCTACACTGTAGATTTTGAGACTTCATCAGAATCTGATCTTCACAAAATAGAAATTCCACTCAGTTTCCATATTCTTCAGTCTGGAGAAATTCATGGCCTTGCATTCTGGTTTGATGTAGCTTTCATTGGCTCAACGTATGTGTACACATGTTTTTACTAATTTGAAAACCAGGAAGAAACTAATTTAATCTAGTAATCTTGCATTTAATTTATTATAACATAATTATTGATATTTTTCTGTACCTTTAAGTATTTGTTTGTTTTCAGCCACAAGAATGTTTTCAATAGGTGTTAACAGTGTAATATTATTAATTTATGTTAAAGCTTGAAATGTCACATTTGACTCCAGTGATAGGTAAAGCACTTAAATATATTTGTATTGTGTATCTTGTGTACAATGAGGAATAAATACATTATTGATTAAAAATATAATAATAACATTGGGTGTCCATAACTTATTGAACTACTTTATTAATTGAATATAATGGGAACTACATAAGATGAACAGTTGTGGTTTAATTATAATGGAGTCTAACACCCGAGGTTTTGTCCATGGGCAGTGTTCGTTTCTGGATGGGTGTACAAGCAGTAATTGATCTCTGGCCATGTACTGGCTCTTTTATTATGTATTATGAAGCACATTGCCAGTCTCTTCATATTGTTTAAATCACCTTCAAATGGTCACCTGGTTAGGTGCACGTGAAGCTTTGCTATGGATTCCTGAACTCCCTCTGCATGAGTGTTGCCAATTTGAACTGTGTGAGCCACAAAATGCATTTTGCTTTTTTCCTCACTCTTGCCATTTTGATGTATATGGCTCAAACATCACATTAATGGCAGGGGGCTCCATTTAAACTAATAGGAAAAACTTCAGACAACAGTTGCTCACATGTTGCAAAACACAAATGATTATCTGGTGTTGTTCATATTCTCTTTAATTAAGAGAGTGGGTCAGTAATTTATAGACGGCATGGCTTGTACATCTTATTGTGCCAATTTGTCTATATCTATCACTGTGAGTCCTTTTAAAAAGATTTCCAAAAAGTTAAAAGCTCTGACAAAGATAAATGTTAACTCCATTTTATTCAACATGGAAAATGCTTTAATGAGTGAATAACTTGAGGCTTGAATGACACTGTGCTAATGAAAGAAACTCGGATATTTACCAGACCACCTTTATTTCTTAGAATCTTTTTTTCTAATATGTCAGTTTTAACTAAGGAAATTATTGTTGTTTGGTGATTTCCATTATAGAAATGAAATAACATGATGAGTACTTACACTGTTACGCATTACAGATTGAATTTTTGTGGATGCTATGTAATTGGAAATGTAAGTGTTCATTATTTAACGAATACTGTATGAAGTAATACTCAGGTACATGATCCTGCTGTTAAGCTCTTTGGCAGTCGTGTGTATTTTTGGATGACTTCTCTATGTTCAGGTTGTATGAAAAGAGACAAGAGTGACTGAATAAAAATGGTTAGGTGAGATTTAATTGCTAAATATGTTGCTCTCAGAGTTAAGACATAACTTTCAATAGGTCTTAATATTAAACCTAAAGTTATTTCAAATTGGATACATGAAACGAGCACTGCAGTAAGTAAAGAATAATATAGCAAGAATGAGATATTGTAAAGGTGAGAACAATGCAGTAAGCTCATGATACAATTCTTAACATTAATACAAAAAAAGAGGGGCATGGGGAGGCTTAGTCTCACCAAGTAAACCATTCCTCTTGTGACATTATTCTCACCAAACTCAAAAATATTATACAATATTTGTGGAAAGAGAGACAGAGAAATCGAAAGAGGGTGTATGTGAGTCACTGAGGGGAGCATATTCATTTTGGAGCATGAACTGATTCTACTTGCAAGCATATGATGAAATGTCCTTCACAATTCTTTTTAAATATAAAATTTTTTTAGATCAACGCACAGAGCCAATTCCACAAAATCATACTTACCAATAAAGAATATGCTGCTTGCTATTAAGTCAACCCCCACATATGTGCACTGATATGTTTGTTGTATCCCACAGTAAATTTTATGATTGTTTTGCAAACCTAACGCATGGGATTTTGTCAAATGTCATCGAGCATCTCCCATAGTGACAGTAAACACTAACTCTTGAACTCTAATTTTGGAAGTTGCCTTGCTACACATTGTAGATATCAAAATTTAGTCTTACTTAGAGATTAAATATAGCAATAGTTATTTTTTTCCAAATGTTCATGTACAGTGCAGGTAATGTTTGCAGCATATTGAGCGTATAATGCCTAACACTGAAAAATACTAATTGTATACCTTTGTATTAAATCTCAAAAGAAAAAGAAATTCTTATAAGGAGTTGATATAAATTAATACAGTTCAGAAGCAAAAGAGAAATTAACAGTTGTATAAAACCAGATCTTTATCTATAAACAGATTTGAATTTCAAGACATTTTAATATTACTGTTTTCATAGCTGATAGTCATCAAAGTTTTCCATATTGTTCTTCAGTTGACTCTGATTTTAAGAGCTGTATGCTCCCCAGTGACTCAGCAATAAGTCTGGAAGCTTATGACACTACAAATTTGGTTTTGATACCCATAATTGCCAGAGCACAGATAGGTCGTGTAATTTTGTGCTTAACAACAATCAAACCAGTTAAAAGTTTTTCACATTTTTTTTATGAGTGGGGGAGGGGGGGTACAATATCAAAAGACTTTTTTGATACTCATTGTTTTTCAAATTTCTTTCAAGTTTTGATGTATATACCGTATATAAATGCTGATGTGATAATTTTAATTCACACTGAAGTCTTGTAATTTTATTTTTCTGTATTAATAATATTTTTGTTTGATTACAGTGTAATGTATATAACTAAATACTGGTTTTAAAAGTAGTTTTTTTACTTACTAATCCTGTTAACATATTTTACCACAAAAAGTTGTGGATAAGAAAACCTTCAGATATCTTAAAAACCATTTGTTTTTCTGTGAAAAGTACAAGGTTTGGGTTTAAAGCAAGCAGTTTTGAATTAGTATCAATAGTATCAATAGTCCTGCTTTAGTGTCCAATGGTTATAATGTTATATAAATGGTGCTCAAAGCTATAGCTAGGCAATTAGTGGTGTTTGGTAATCAATTAATCAATGGACCTCTTAATCAGTACAGTGCCCCACAAACCATGGTACAAGCCGCCCCCCCCCCAAAAAAAAAGCCCAAGAGTTGGCTGTGGGTGCTGCAAGTCAATTGCCCTCCCTCTAGTCAGCAGTTCAAAATTAAGGACAGTGGCAGATAAACTTGGTGTCTTTGCCATAACAAAGAAAAATATAAAACCTGTGGTTGACAGGACAAACAAGTTTGGCAGCATATCACCAGGCATGCTGGTCCAAAGTTGGACAAACTTGAGGTGAAAAGATAGCTAAAAAACAAACTTATGGTGTAAAAATCTAGTTTCAGTACCTTACTGTCAGCAGAGCATAGATACTCCAATATATATCTTTGTGTGCTTAACAAAAAAAAGCATATCTAAGTAATCATTATATTATCAACAAGAGCAATCAAAAAGATTGCATACCCTCACCCTGCTCCTTCTTTTTGAAATTGCATCAGATCCAGAATGATCAAGAATGTAGATCATTTTGTGTAGTGTGATGAGGAGTCTCAACTTTAATGTGCTCATAAAATTTGGTACAAATCCGATCACACTTTACAGAATTATTAACCAAAAACCATGAAAATACCCTATTATCCAATTATAAAAAAATGCATCAAAGTGATCCAGAATCTGGATTTGGATCTGGACCAAATTTGGGGAGGACTGTCCCATACTGACTTTCCATTTTGTGTAAAATTTTCGTTTACATCGGTCTATTAGTTTTCAAAATACGCTTGCAGAAACACAGACACACGTGGACTTGATTACAATACCCTCTCAGGGTGAGGGTAATTAGTTTTGACACTAATCAGTTAAGCTGCAAACTCGATTTAATCAAAACTACTAGCAGTATTTCAATTACTGGATAATTAGAATTATCAAAAACAGTAGTAATTGAAACATTATTTTCGTGATTATTTTCGTGACAGTTGATTATTGGACACTGATTTCATTTAGTTGATTATTTTTCAGGAAACTTATTGATTAATCATAATTTCAGTTAATCTGTTAAATTGCTGCTTATAGGTAATCAGTTATATTGATTGATCAATTTCATTTCCTAGCTCTATTTAAAAATAGTTAACTACCATAAACAGAATAACAGATTATGATTTAAAATAAATGAAAAACGTCATTTTTAATGGCTGAAAAATACAAGGTGTAAATGCATAGTCTTGACCATTCTGGAATGGAAATTGGCTTAGACATGAACATATTTTTTCTGTTTGTTTTTTTCAGGCACACTGTATGGTTATCTACATCACCCACCCAACCGCTAACTCACTGGTACCAAGTTCGCTGTTTAATTCACTCCCCATTGATTGTGCAAAGAGGTCAGGTCGTAACAGGAATGGTAGTCCTAAATTCAAATCCAAGGTAATTAGTTTTACATCAATATGCCATTAATTTTTGTCAATAAAAAAACAAACAATTATCTTGTATGGTTTAAGTATAGTCACACTGATTTAATATAAATAATAAATGACAATATTCTAGTTAAATGAAGACTTTTACCACAAAAATCTACATTAAAAGTATGAAGTAATTGTTTGGCTTATAGGTATATGATTTTATTACAGACTGAATGTAAATACTTAGAGTACAGAAAAACAGTGATTGTATTTTTTTTCGTCACCCACATAAACTTCTGTGGCTTAAACCTTCAAAGCTGTCACAGTTGAATTAAGAGTGATGTATGTTTGTATGTATAATGAGAAACAATGTGACACAGCCTTTTACAAAAATTCTTTACACATGAATATACACATGTTTGTATGTGTTGTAAGCATGTATATTAATTGTGAGTCAGTTGTTTATTAAAACCTAAAACAGGAATTGACAGGAAGAAGCAGCTATTATTGTGCAGATCAAAGTTGTCAAGGCTTATTGTTCAATAACGAGCAATGGAGCTAAAATTCAATAATTTTTTATAATATTAGGCAGAGTTATGATGTTGACATAGAGCTGAAAATTGAAGGAACAAGTGCATGCAGTCGTAACTCATTAGACCTTAAGAATCCATTCTTTCGATACACCGGTCAACCACTTCAACCGCCTCCTGGATTTAATGAAACTTCTCCTAGTGAAAGCTATTGGGAGACATTAGATGCTCAAAATGGTGAGTGTAATCATTTAAATATCATAACATTTCATCTTTTAATATTTCACTACTTCTGTAGAGACTTTGCTGTTGAAGAAAAGAGATGAACTTCCTAGAATAGAAAACTGAAGTGTATTTATATTTTACTGGACATTTGGAAGAGGGGAGGTAAATATTATGGAATTATATAAGTAATAAACATAGTCCACATATTTAGTTTACAATTGTTTTGAGTTATATGACTGGAATTTCAAGAAATATTAGTTGCCATTTTCAGTGATTTGCCAGTACTAAATGATGTTACATAAACACATTTATAAGCAACCATTCAAAAGATATAAGACTGTTGTTATAAGTTTTGTTTAGTTAATTAGCTTTTTAATAAAATTTGCTCTAACTTTTCTCTAAGCTCCTGTAGATCTTGTGATTTATGGTTTACTATTACTTTAGTTTTGACATACTTATGTTGTCAGAGTATGTTTTCACTGTGAATAAATCTTCTCTATTAAGAAATGTTTTCTGTGATTTCAGCCACGAACAATGTAAATCTTATGGTAAATGGCATTGCTTTAATGAATGGAAACACAATGATGGATGTGCAGAGCATTCAGAATCCCCAGCCTACACAGCTTGGTGTCCACCATTCTAACTTAATTTCATTAGGTAAGTTCAGTATCTTTGAGCTGTTTTTTTACTAATTAATAAACCCATAATAAATGTAAAACTTGTTAGTTTTGTGTCAATAGTCTTCTTTTTTTTCAATAACACTGAATTCAGCCTTGCATGTGGGATTTCCCAAAATAATATGTATTTTTTTTTTTTTTTCCTTAATGCTACTAACTAACGTTTTCTCTCAGCTCTAACTAAGATTGTTCCTTTTTGTTTTTACTATTATCGTCTAGTAAAACTAGTTTTGAGATTTAAATCAAAAGTTAGGAACTTTGATCAATAGCATTTAGTATTTTTAAGAAAACAGTTAATGTGGTAACAGTGATGAAAAAATTATTGCTGTGTACTCTAAAAATACAATTTTGTTTTTCAGTTGTAGAATTATGTATCCATTATGGCTCTCTTGATCTTCCAACAGAAATAAGAAATATTAATGGCTGTTCTTTAATAGCCAATACTTACTGATTTATACTTATTTGATCTTGAACCTTGATATTACAGTATAACAAACCTTAATATGAAACACTATGGTTTGAATATTTTTTTTTGTGGGAGGGGGCATGATATAACTTTAATAACAATCTTAAGTTTTATTGACACTGCTGAAAACTTTTATCTCCTCAGCAAAACCTTCCCGGGAAAAAAAAACATAACAGACAGACAGCATATATAGTTAGTGATTAAATTATACAGAAGATTTCAATTTTAAACAAATGCATTTTGTATTTTATGAATAAAAGTGTTCCAAGAAAGTTTGATGTTAGATAGACAAGGATTTATTTGATGTTAAAAAACTGTAGAGACGAGATTTAATGCCTTGCTTATAATCTTCACAAACACATTTTTTTGTGCATTGATCATTTAACTTCTTCTAACACTTGTAAAATACAACAAAGTACAAGAAACAGGTCAACTTGGATTTAACCCATTTACTACTGTCTCATTGATTACACTGACCACATGACCCAAAAATGACCATCAGAGTTCCATACTATAACTTTTAACAACTATTAATATGTTTTGTGTATTTTTGTGAAATGTTTCAAATATTTAGTGAACATTATAAGTGTTTTGTAGGAAAAAAACACAATTTTCAGTTGAGTATTTTTATTAAATATTTGTCCATGAATATATGGAGTCAGAGTGCTGAATGCTCCGAGTGCAAATGGATTTTCATGTTAAGATTTGTATAATTTCTAAAACCACCTCAATAATTATCAATTGTTTTTTCCAGAAAATCTTTATATTTTATCTGTTATTTTCTCTACCCTAATTTTATAAGGAGCTGGTCAGTTTGAATGATCTCGTAACCACCATAAAACTTTAAAGGTTGAAAAATGTGAAATAAAGTGAATAGTACTGTTCTATACTTTTCAGTAGTAACCGTGAAATTCTAAGGTACTTTTCCCGAGAGTTTCTGTATCTGATCTTTTCACATCTATTTCCTATGATTATTTTATTGTTAGTGGCTGAATATAAAGAAATGAATCGCTGCTCCTGCCATTAGACTATTTATGTGACACGATAATATAACACAGTCAATAGCAAATAAGCTTGTGCAGTGCAATTTCCAGAACTTTCCCACACACATTTTATCGTAATCCTGTCTCCAAGACATCAGTGGTAGAGGATTTATTAGCTACTGTAAAGTGGTTACAGAGAGAATTGTCTAAAGTAATAAAAGTAGGAGAAAATATTTGATATGCCTCTGTGCAAAGTCTGAGTCAATCCAATAAATTCTATAGATGTTTGGATGTTAGTTATCCTCCCAGGGTGGTTGGAATTAAGCAGTATAGATGTACAAAGTGTGCTTATGAACATGTGTATGTATATTATTAATGTTTACTTATAAATTCTTAATTTTTAATTATATTTCTTAAAACATAGAACAGTATATAAAAAATGTATAGAAAAAAAAATTATTTCTAGTGCTTACGATATTACAAAATTGAGTTGTATTTGCATGTTGTACTTGCTAAGCCTTGCAGTACGGCTCCTTTATTCTCTAAAGTGGAGGAGGAAGACAAATTAATTTTTGTTGATTTTAAAAGATGGATTTTTAGAAAACCCAAAAAATTATCACATTACAATACTATAAAAACCACAGTAATTTATTTGACTTTCCAACTAAGCTATATGTTTGTTAAAGAAAACTCATTTCTGTTCGGGGCAACAACTTAGTCAATAAACTTCAACATTTGCAGTCAGTTACAAGTTTCACCTTTAAGCCATTTACAAATGACTGTCAGGTTTATGTAGCTTGGAATGTGCTCTTTCTATTTGTTATAAACACGTACTTAAGAGAAGTAGGCATGAATATAAAAGGGGGTTTCAGAAGAATGGAGTAGTTGGTGAGACTACAATGGTAGGTTTGCAAAATATACTGATATTTCAGCACATCAAAAAGGTGGGAAGTTCTTTTACATTCTAGCTTGTAAATGTCAGAAATTTGAATTTCTAATTTGTTAACTACTATAGACATTGTATGGTGGTGTGTAATAAAGCAATAAGACAAGAAGATATGCTAAACAAAAAAAGCATATTTAATATTTTATTTTGGATTAATAAATTTTAAAATATATAATTTTAAGATTTGAATTATAAACTACATTGTGGTATGAACTTTATTTACATACAATGATAATAAAATTGTCTAATTAAGTTCTGAAAATAACTAAAATGTTATGACATGGATCCTTTGACATGTCTCTAGAGAGAGGGTTAAAAACTTTACAATATACCATAACATTTTAAAAATTGTTGCTACACCAAATCTATTTATGAAATTTAATATTTTACTTCATAAAATATTTTTTTAGTTAACGAACCCTATCACCACAAGCATCCTTTACTGTACATGTCATGAGGTTTTAGTGACTTACATTCAAAATTTAATTAAACTATTTTTTGTTTATATTATACCAATTAGTGTAGCATAAATTCATAGTTAATAATCCATATTTTAATAGTATATAAATTTTAAGTTCTTAATTTTATAAGGCAATATTAAACAAAATCTTGAATTTCCCCTAGTGTGAGAAATGTGACATATTTTCTCTAGGCATCCCCTCTTCTCAATTTTATTGACCACACCTTTAATAATTACGAATTTTAACATAAATTACTCACTATAAAATCGTCATTGCTCAGACAAACCATAATTTTTATAGCCTTCAATCCTGTTTGGTTACAGAGCCATCAAGTAGAAAATCAGACCCCTCTTGCCACATCCACCTGTCACATCCTCTGTTTTGGGATTTGTTAGTAGTTATCTCTTACTCTTATTACTATATTATTATAGCCAATAGAAAGCCAAGGTTTTCATGTATGAAGTGAAATATTATATTACATTGTTTTCTGAACAGAGAATTGTCATTTTCTCTGTTAGTACAAGCTTCGTTCCTATGGGAAAGATAACGACTAGCTTGGATGAACTTGTAACAGCTTTTGTTGCATAGCTAGAAAGCCAGAAAGATTGTGATAGTTATGGAAATTGTCTGGTTTTTGCATGTTTTTATTCTATGTTCTTTGGTGTATTATTTAATTTATTAAAAATTATTTTGTGCATTAGTATCATTAGTAACTGACAGTCGACAGCAAAAAACAAGAAGACCCAGGTAAGTACTTTATTTCGTGTTTATTCTTTATTTATTATTATAAAAGTGACTAAAATGTAAAGATAGGGATCTCTTTAGGTTAGTTAAGGTTAGATTAGGTAAAATAAATAGAAATAATAATATAATAAAAATGCATGCATGCGAGCAGCTCAGAGTAGCTCCTGGGTAATGTAATTTGATAGCATAACGTGAGCTTCACGTTCCCCAAGTGATTTACCACTTATAATAGCATGAATAGTATTAGTTAGATGTGGTTCAAAGAGCAATCAAAGGGCAATAAAAAAATATAATATAGTATGACTAGATGTATACTGTTACAAGTTTAAAGCTACTTAGGATAAACGAATGTAGTTTCATTTTACAACTTGAAGTCATACTAAAAAGAAAAAAATGGTAATTTAGATTTATTTAGATTTTTTTTTGGTGGTTACAAGGTCAGTCAAATTGACTAACCTTGTATAGAGTTAGGGTAGAGAAAATAACAGATAAAATATCTAGTTTTACTGAAAACAAACATTTGAAATGTATTTAGTAGGTTTTAGAAATTATGCAAATGAAATTTGAGATTTTTGAGATGAAGAAAAGTATTTTCAATCTTAACATGAAAATTACATTGCACTAGGACTAGTAAAAAAAATTGATATATTCACAGATAAGTCTTTTTTTAGTTTATTAAAAATACTGCACTTCAAAAATGTTTTTTTTTTGTATGTGAAAGACTTGTAATGTTTACTGAAAGTTACAGAATTTTGTGAAGCTATACATATATTAAAAGTTAGTATCAAACTACAAAGACTTTAAATAAGTTCAAAGAGGTCACGTGCTGCTTACTAAAAGACTGCATCAAAGATAATTATAGATAATGTCAAAATTCAGACTTGTCAATTTAAATTCATAAAAGGCAAAATCTATTCACATATATATATATATATAGAACTAGGCTATTAGTGTTATTTGCTAATCAATTAACAGCCCCATCTATCAGTTATATTTAATTATTCAGTCAGTACAGTATTGTATTCCTCAGACTGTGGTATGTACAAGCAAAAAAAAGTTAGCAGCAGGTGCTGCCAAGCCAGTTGTTTTCTCTTCTAGTCAGCAGTTCAGAATTACTGACAATGACAGATAATTTTAGTAGCTTTGTCATAACAAAGACAGGGTGAGCATGTTTAGTGGAAGTGGATTTGAATAGAACCCACCCAAGACCCTGGAATCATGCTTCCCCCCTTTTTCTCTGTGAATCACCAAAGTGGAAAAAACTTGAAGTAAAAAACCAGAACTTATAAGAAAATGATAAATATAGAAATATAATAGCAGTATTTGATTACTTAGGTAGTTGGAATAATCAAAAATAGTAGCTATGATTAGTTGATTATTTTTATGACAGTCAATTGTCAATTTTCGTGACAGTCGATTTAATTGTAATTTCAATTAACCAATTGTTGAAATAGTCAAAAATAGTAATAATCAGAAATATTAATTTTGTTTAGTTGGTTATTTTCATGACAGTTGATTTAATCTTATCGATTTCATCATAATTTTTATTAATCAGTTAAAGTGACAATAATTGATAATCGATTAATGAATTAAATCACACACATGTACAAACATACCTACGTGTAGATGTACAAGTATTATTTTAGAAAGAAAGAAATGTTTGGATTCTTTTGCTTTAAGTTTACCACTCTTTAGAATCAAAGAGGTGAACTTGTTAAATTTGGTAGTATAGTGTATTGAATAGAGCAGTGTAGTTTTAATAGTGTAGTGGATAATGTAAATAAGTTACAATTTATCAGCTATGTTCACTTCTTTCTAATATTTTGAATTATGAACTACATGACTTGTTTTTTATTGAAAGTGTCAGTGACATGTATTGTACAAAGTGGCCAACCCTCACATTACCAACTCCTTTATATGCGGTTAAATGCAGCTAGGATCCACGTTTTGCATCATGTGGAGTAATTTGTTGTTAATGAATAATTAATGGGCTATAATGTTGGCTTTTAGTAATACATATTTTTTGATTTAGTTGTTTTAGCTAAATTGGTTAAGTTTTAAAAAAAGTTATTTTGGTATTTTCAATGACTTGTAGAATGAATAGTTGAAATTGTTACTTATTATGTAAATTTTTAACCTAAATCTTGTTAGCCAACATGAAATATTAACAGCAAGAATACCCAATAGACTAATTAATATAGTCTAATTATTGTAAGCTTTTTTGAAATATACCTATGACTAAATTACATTATAAGTTGTATCAGGTTTGTTATTCATCTTAATTTCATTTCTGGGGAGAAGTCTTGACAAATAAGTTCCATAACAAATTTAGACCAAAAATTACTTTATTACCAGTAAGTTTGTGTTTAAGTATGTAGTAATTTCAATTTACTGCATAGATTATTCAATTTCAGAAAATTTTCATAACAGTACAGAGTTATTCCTGTTTTTTCAGTTTCTATTTTACTTTTGAGCAAAATTGTTTTGAAACTTTTGGTACTTTTATCAGCAATTTCTTTATTTTTCAAGATACACCATTCTTTAATAAAAAAAAATAGTTATAAATTTAAGCCTTCAGAAAAGAAATATTCTTAAATAGCTAGTAGTGATTCCAGTGTTTTGATAATTGTAATTTTACTGACAACATGCTTTGACAGACTTTTATATCACTTGATTATGTAAAAGATGGATGTGTGAATTAATGATGAGAAGTACTTTTCTGGTGAAAAAGGTTCATATAAAAGGACTGAGCATGATCTAGTGGTTACTTGGTTACATAAAAGATGGAAGTGTGAATTAACTATAGGAAGTATTTTTCTTGTGAAAAAAGTCAATATAAAAGGACTGAGCATGGTCTAGTGGTTACTTGGTTACATAAAAGTGGAAATGTGAATTAATGATAGTAAGTACTTTTCTGGTGAAAAAGGTTCATATAAAAGGACTGAGCATGGTCTAGTGGTTACTTGGTTACATAAAAAATGGAAATGTGAATTAATGATAGTAAGTACTTTTCTGGTGAAAAAGGTTCATATAAAAGGACTGAGCATGGTCTAGTGGTTACTTGGTTACATAAAAAATGGAAATGTGAATTAATGATAGAAGTACTTTTCTGGTGAAAAAGGTTCATATAAAAGGACTGAGCATGATCTAGTGGTTACTTGGTTACATAAAAGATGGAAGTGTGAATTAACTATAGGAAGTACTTTTCTTGTGAAAAAGGTCAATATAAAAGGACTGAGCATGGTCTAGTGGTTACTTGGTTACATAAAAAATGGAAATGTGAATTAATGATAGTAAGTACTTTTCTTGTGAAAAAGGTCCATATAAAAGGACTGAGCATGATCTAGTGGTTACTTGGTTACATAGAAGATGGAAATGTTAATTAATGATGAGAAGTACTTTCACGTTCAGCTGCATAGATGGTAGTTGCTGCAGACCTGTTGCTTTTCTTCTGATTGGCTGTTCTAGATCAGGAATTTTGGGGTCTGTGACTTAGAAGTACAGCCCATGTATTAATAATTGTTCCATTCAGTGGAGGAGATCGTATAAATAAAAAAGTATTCATAAATTCAAAGTAAATAGTTGGAAGTTTTAACCATCTTTTATTGATGCCCAAGGAGTATTATCAATATGTGGTTTATGGGTAAAGAGATTAATATCTCATTATAAAACTATTGCAGTTGTTTACCACACAGGTTATTTCACTGAAAGGCCAACCACAGGAAACTTGCATTAAAATGTGATTTGACATTTTACATGAACAGTGAGTGAAGTACGTTTTGTTGGGAGTATATAATAGTCTATTAATGCTATTTTATGCATTACTCTTGTTTTTTTCTCACTGTTGGCTATTGAGTGACAGCTAAGGTGTATATAACTCAACCAGTTTTTAGAATAATCATTTGATTTCTATGATGCAAACTAAATGCCCTTTGATAAATAGGCTATCTGTTTTCTTTTACTTTCACAGAGTTGTGCACTTTTTTTTTTTGCCTTCTCCTGTTTAAGTGTGAGCCAGTTTGTCTTGGTATATTTGTTTTTATGTCTGCATAACAAAAACTGGTATGTAGAAAGGTTATACTGACACCGATATGGTATGATTAGATTTTTGTTTCAACTGACAGTTTTATTGACATATATATGGTTATATAATACCATGTGCATTTATGCAGCTGTGGTGTACATATCATGGGTTAATTGCATAAAAAATTTTATATGGATTTTTCCTTTGTATCTTATGTCCAGTAATACTTAAAGCATGTGACATTTTTAGCTGGCTGTTTCTGAAGTAGGGTATGCATGAAAGCAAAAATTCATATTTAATCTTAATGAAAATCAGTTCTAGATTTTTCTGTCAAACATTCACACATAATAAGAAAACTACTGTTGTTGCCTGTCATTAACAAGCATATCGTGTTTAACCCTTACACTTCTGAGTGTATGTGTCATTAGGGAATTGTTTTAGCTGTTAACATAAAGAGAGTTTTAAGTTCTCGGGGACCTCCCAAGTAAAGAAATTATTTCAACCGAGCGTATCTGCTGTTGATAAACAAGAGGACTTATTCATAATGTATACCTCTGATAGAAACAAATATTTAATGGATTTGAATAGTAGAATGAAACCTCAGTTATCTGATCTCTAATTTTATTTGTTGGAATGGCTGGGAGATATAAACACAGTATTTATGCACTGTATTCTGATCAGCACTGCATATTTGGCAAAAAAAAAGAAAACATATGAACAGCTTCTGTATAGTGCTGTTCATTTTCAAAATTTTCCTCAGATGCCCAAGTATATAAAAATGCAGACCTTAGCCCTAAAGCAAACAAAATAATGTAGGTGCAAAGCAGTCCAACATGATCATTTTTGTTAAAACTTGTGTAGAGACAGTAAAACTCAAATTTTGCTGTCTTACATTTACAAAAAGTAATTATTTACTGCATTATTTTGTACTCAAAAGTTACTCAAGTCAGTCTTATTGAGTCAGTTGATGAATAATTAAATTTTTGTTGTGCAAAAACTTATCTATTGTTGTTTTAAGATAGAATGTACAAGTCTATTCATAAAAAGAGAAAAACAAACATACAAAAGAAAGCACTTGAAGCTAGAACCTGTAAAAGAAATAAACACTCCTCTTCAGGCTCTTTACCAAGTCCAGGGATATTAAACTCAAGCAAGACAGGCTCTTCTGGAGTCCAAGCCAATGTTCCCACGTGTTCTATAGGTGGTGGCATCTCACCATCTTTCTTTAACCAGGTTGGTTCTCACACTGCTCATGAGTTGTTGTTGGAGTCAAACCTCTATTATCCAAAATCGTGCTTTTGGTTAATAGTATCTTCTATTTTGGCTTACTTTTGTGCTTGATTATTTTTTTCTGTTTGGCCACATAATCATAGTAATTCACCATTTGCAATAGCAAACTTCAAAACTATATGAAATTTAAAGTTATAAAAAGAAATCCATTCATGTAACTCTCCTCTCAGTTGGATAATTCAGGTTTTCACTGAATCATAAGTTATTCTATAAAAAAATCTCTTGTAGCTTTTTGTGAATAGAGTAACTTTATGACACTGGAGACTTAGATTTATGTTTTGCAAAAATGGAAAGGTTCCAAATCGTGTACTTGTATATATAGAGATCTAAGCATTTTATTTTGTATTTGAAGTGAGACTTAAAAAATGGATTGGGGTATTGAAGTTTGGAAGCTATGGTTGAACTGTGAAGTATAAAATTAGTCTTTTTTGTTTTTATGTGATAAGATTTTATTAAGAAATCTTCCATCATACTGAAAGAAAGTCAATTTATACACAAACAACAAATATGCCAAGTCCAGACATGATTTCCGAAGACAACTTATTGTTTCAAGGTCATTGGTATAATTTTTGCATATGTCTTGAGATGCTCTCATGTCAGTCACTTGCTGTTATGAGTACACTTAGCATTACTCTTACTCAGAGATGCTAGATGCTTAAAATATTCGAGGCTCGGGCCCATAGTTGTGGGAATTTTCGGTGTTTCAGTATGATATCGATCATCGTTCTCTCTTCAGATTTATAAAGACACCAACTTGTGATTTGGGACACGGGTCCCATATGCCAGTACATAGTGACGTCCCTGCTCTTGTTGCTGCCAAAAAAAAAAAACTAGGGAAGAACTAATAATTTTTAAATATGTCAAACTACATCCGTCATTCATCCTTACAAAATAACTAAGCTTGAGGAACTAGAAGTTGCCCTATGGTTTCTGAGAAACAGTTTGTTAATTCTTCAGTTTTAGCAATTTTCTCAAGATGCTTCATTTTGTTTTTAAGTGGATGTCTTTCTCAGGCTGGATAAATATAGATACTTGTATCTGTTGCACATCTTCATTCCTTTTTTAGTTCTTCTTTCAAGCTGATAGTAGTACAAACAAAAACTCTTCCAGTAACACGTGATGTATTTTTCGCATGAATTTGGTTCATGATGATTTTATATTGGTGAACTGTATTCAGTACATTATTTTCTTATTTTTGTGGATTGGAAGTTTTGATTTAATTAGAGTTTACTTTTTCTTTAACAAGATTTCAGAATGAAAAGTAAAGAGTATTTTGTAACAATAAATATTGACATAAAGAACTGTACATTAGTGATAGTAGCATTGTTTCATTAATGTTTTTTTGTTGTTGTTTAGTTTTTCAGCTGTGTGTCATTTGTTTTCAGAATTATTTAGTTTTTAGATTGCCTTGACAAAACAAAAATGCTTAAGCATGTATTTGCAGTGAATTTTTGTATATCTGTTTTTGCATGAGTAACATGTGACTTAATATTCCTTGTTTTGAATACCAGCATGTACTGTTCAGATTTATTAATTTTTTCATGGTCAATAAATTGAGCATTATTTTCTATTTCTTTATGAAATTGGTTGTGATTGCGGGTTACTACACAGCGTTCCTTTATTGTGTTTTTTTTACCTTAACAGTATTATTAATATGTGTGGACAATTAGAGCTTGGTTACAGAGAGCTTGAATTCCCCTCAGTGGTAAAAGAATATATCTAAACTGTACCCAATAAAGTAACTTTTTTGTTCAATTATTTTTGTTTAAAACAAATTTTATTTGTCACAAATGTTCTCAAACTAAAACAAACCAGAACCTAAACTGCACATAATATGATCATGTGTTATAATTAAAACTGTTTAAGATAATTAACTGTATTATTTTATGGGAAATTTTAAGAGTGATCATTTTAAATTATGTATATTAAAACTTACCATGAATTGCAATAAGGAGATTACTGAAAAATATAGCCTTTCAGTCAAAGAAGAAATGCAAATGCTATTGTCTATAATTTGGTTTAAGGAGATTGAATTAGAACATTGTTGTTGTTTTTTAATAAAAAAATAATCATTAATGTACATCATATTTCTCAAGTTTAACCAGTTATCCTATGGATGTGTGATAAAAGACTGTAAACTCATGTTAGAAAATATTGTACAAATTTTTATAATGGTAAAAATAGCAGAAAGTAGTTATAGATAAAGATTTTTTTAAGTTTTCTTTGAGTCAATTGCAAGCCACACTAGCTCAAAACCCTACAAATTACTATTACATATACAACATAAAGATGTAGGTGGTTAGAGGGATTTTGTAAAATTTATTTTTAATTAATAACTGAGAGGTTTTTTAATAGTTTTATATTAATAACCTCTTGAAATTTATCTTTAAAAGAATTGTCAATTTAATCTGCGGATTGTTTTTTCTAGACTCAGCAACATGTGGTTTTAGGGAATACTTTCCATTTCCCAGTTAACAATAGTTTGATGATTGGTGACTATGTTACTCCTGGAAACATTATCTTGCCAGAAAATAAAAGGAAAACCACAGCTTATAAACACTGATATTGGCCTGTATGTGAAAATTGGCTTTTGAACTTTCAAGAGCCTCTTTCAACCAAGGACACTTTGCTGATTGTGCCACATGACACTGTTGAAGAATGAATTTGTGAAAAAAAATAACCTGTTTTTCAAACATCATATGAAGCTAAGAAAATATCCCCAATTGAAGGATGTTTAACATAGGTAAAACAATTTTCAGTTAGAGTAGAAAATACATATAATCTAAACTTGGTTGTGTGTGGGCTTAAAAATAGTTCCTTTTTTTTAATGTAATTTCAAAACTCACTGATCTGAAACTTTTGGTCTTAATTGTGAATATTTGTTTAGGATGTACTAGTGTTGCTGTTCCAAAATGGGGTTAATTGCAAAACGTATTGGAAATTAATAATTTTTGAAGAAAAAAACATTGATGTTCATTAATGGTTCTTGAAGAACTTTGAAAACCATAACTATAATTCATCTTGAATTTTTTTCTTCAAATGTTTATTTGAATCTCGCAAAAATAATAAACTGAAAAGAGCAAGATTTTATTTTGCTGTAAAATAATTAACTCATTGCTTACCACAGGAGCATAATTGGTAAACCCAGTATTTCTATACCTGGGGACCATATAGGCATACTTTGGTAAGAACTTTTCTTTTTGAATCTACTCCAATATTTGGCTTGTAAGGCCTTTCTTCAGTAAAATGTACAATCAGAATTTTTTATATTTTGTCAAATTTCCCAGTTTTCCCTGGTTCTTGTGGATGCATTATGCTTGGCTGCAAAAGGGGGTTATATAAGGACAGTATTGATGAAAGTTTGTTGTGATACAAATCTAAAATGCTGATATTTTAAAGTATCTTTCTCAGCATTATCATTTCTATTTAAATTTTGGGAGTTTTATATGTATATGACTCAAATGTAACATCTACAGTGCATCCCTTGCAATAAATGCTATTAAAGACAGCACTAGTCTTTCTATAAGAAAAACAGCACTGATAAAGGACAGAATCATTGTTTATGTACGTTTAAATTTAGGTTCTAAGTATTTTTAAATAGGATTCATTTGGAACATGAAATTAGAATTTGATGCATATTCAGTAAAATATTTTGTGTTGTATAAGTATAGTTAGTATTGGTGAGTTTTTTTTTTTATCCCGAAACCGTGCACAGTTTTAATTTATATGTATTTCTTTTCTAGAGTGAAAAAAAATCATTCTCATTCTGTAAATATGCATTTTTTTAAATTTACTTCAACTACATAAAAACATAGTTACCAAGTTATTTATTTGCATATTTTTTACTGGTAAATATAATTTTTTTTATGAAAATTTCACTCTGGAATTCGCATAGTATTCCTACAAATTTGTAGCATATTACCACATTTTTTTTTAAAAACCACTGAAATCTCTGACTTAGTACTGTAAAATTTTTCAGGAAACTTTAGTATGCATCACTGGATGGCTTATAGTTTTATGTTAGGCTTTATGATTTACACTTGTACACTTATTCCAATACAGGTATGCTTATTATGTGTATTATTTGTTTGGTGACGGTTGAGTTGTTAATGGTAAAAAATGACTATAGAGCCACTAAAATGTAGTAGACTTTATGGTATTATTCCAGGTATTGAATAGCACTTATTTTCAAATTTGTAACAGACCCTGCTTGAATAATTTAAGCAAAAGAAGTTTTGTATAAAATTTTGTGTTTAATGTGATTGATGTGTTGAGAAGCTGCTAGTGTAATACTTTCAACCAAAAGTAGAATGAACTTGTGGGGTGAAATTAGTATATAAATATATAAACAGTTTAAAGTAATGATAAATATAAGAAATTATTTTGAAGCCATCCACTCTTTTGTACTTAAACTCTTGCAGGTTACTTGAAATGTGCCAAGAAAATAATACACGTTAAATACATAATGCTTCTCAGTCATCTTTACCCTGTCATTTTACAAGTTTGTGAAAATTAGTTATACGAGTTGGTAAAAATATATTTGTAAATTTCCAAATACGAAGAGAAGATGCAAAGACAGAAATGTGCTGGAAGTGAAGAAAGGATCCAGTAAAACATTTAATCGCAACTATACTACATCAAAATTTACACATCTTCACACAGATTTTAATTTCTGAAATATATGTTACACTCTTTTTTTTGTTAAGACTAATAGAATAATCTTGTAAATGGTTTAAAGTTGTTTCATTACAAAATTTGTTAACAGTAACATTTCAATGCTGTTTCAGAAATGAATAGCTTTTGTTTGGTATAATTCAGTATTTTGGGCTGCCATTTTGTTCATTAACTAATAGTGACTGACCATGTGTAAAAAATTTTGGTCCTATCATTATAATTAATTGATAGTTATAATCTGAGTGTAAAAATTTTGAATTTGAAATTTACCTGATTATTCAAATGTTCCATATTTGTAACTTTGTTAGATAGGAAATGTAAAAAACTAAACAAATCAGTTATGTTACAGCTGCAGTCATACAGTATTTTCACATTGTGATTCACCATGAAATTTCTTAAGCTGGTGATAAGAATTTCAAGAGTAAAAGGAAATGGAACTTTCATGTGACATCCCAGATTGTTTTACAAGTTGCCTCTGTTTAATCTGATCATCTTCTTGTGATTTTAAAGCAATTTTGATGTGGTCTTTTTTTATATGTGTGACTCATTGTTATGTTAACAAGGAGAGTGTGGAAACATGTTTTTAAATATGGGAAGTTGATACTTTACTTCTTTTTGTCAACTAAAGAATGATAAGTGATCAATATTAACTATTGTTATTGTTCTCTCCATTGACTTGCTGATGTGAAATGTGAGTTGAAACTTGTCCTTTAAAGGTTTATAGCTTTTCCTAGCTATATGAACATTTGTAAATATTGGAATGTTTCAATTATGATTTTGAAAGTTGGACTAGGTGTTTACAAGAAATAGATAGTAGTATGTATACATACATAATAGGGTATTTTTACACAATCATTTGTGTGAGGGTGTAGCTTTAAAATCCCTTATCATAGTTTTTATTCTTTGGTTGTGTGTATGTGATTTTCAATTCTGAGTAATTAAATAGATTGGTGGATTCTTTAAGATTTTTGGTGTGGTTTTCTTTAGGTGTGCAGTTTTTCTGAATGTTAGTTATCACTGCAATCATTGCATAATGAATTTCGTACATACTTGCCCGGTAAGCCTGGGGGCTTATAATGCTAAAAAATCAAATTTCGAAACCTACGGTGTGCAAAGCACAGATAGCTCACTATGTAACTTTGTGGTTAATAAAAAACAAATTATGGTAACCAATATTTTATTCCATGCAGACAAATATATAAAAATCAATAGTTAAATCTCAGTAATTTAATATCTTAATCTCTTAGAAAGTACAACATATTTATATATTTATCCATTGAATAAAAATAATCTTTACCATGCTTATCAATAAAATATGTTAATTATGAGAAATATTCATGCAAAGTTCATAAATATATGTATACATAAACACACACAACGCAATATAATACTAATTTCTATCAATCCAAATTATTTTAGTACCGTTTAAGATATATGCTCGTCAGTTTACAAACACAATTTTGATGTTTTTGTGGTATGGTGGTTTCAGACAAACTTGCTTTTTTTTTTTTTATCTGAAGTCAGTTATTTATGGACGGACGTAGCCTACTGTTTAGATTAATAGTTGTGAACTGGGAGATCCAAGTTCCGATTCGCGATATGCCATTGAACTCACTCCACACTTTTAGTTCTAGGGGCGTTATAACAGATAATCAAACAGTTAAATATCGTCGCATAAACACCGGGTGCTGCCGACTAGTTACCTTCCCTGTGGTCAGTAATTCTAGATTAGGAATTTGTGCAAAGCTACTCGAGGACTATCTGCCCTTCTTCTCTGTAACGACCTTAAACCCAACTAATCTGGGGTCGGCCGTCAATTTTGTAAGCCAAGAATTTTTACACCTGAGGGGCCGGCCCAGACGGCAACCATATTGAACGAGTATATTTGGCGACTGGGATTCGAACTCGCAACTCTCAGGTCGCGAGTCAAGCGGAGGGCTACCTGCGCTAGCCGTCCCTAATTCTGGAGGGAGGAAACCTAGTCCACATGGTTTCTAGCGTGATGGTTTGGGGAGCTGTTTGGGTTGGTGGGAGATCGAGCCTAGTGGAGTGCGTTGGCAACATAATTTTGCGAATACGTCGAAATACTGGAGGAA
>NW_013667567.1:166089-169014 GCF_000517525.1 Limulus polyphemus
ATATGAATCAATACCTCGGAGAATTGAGGCTGTAATTGCCTCAAAAGGTGGACCTACACCATATTAAAATATATTTTGTTGATTTTCCAAGGTGTTTCCATTATTTTGTCCAACCCCTGTATGTAGTCGAAGACGTTTTGGTCGTCGAAATTCTTTAAAGCAGTCAACGATTTTATATGTGGGACGCTTATAATAACCAATGACTTTACAGAACTCCTTAAAGTAGCCAACGATTTGACACGGGGGTGCTTAAAATAACCAATGACTTTACAGAACTCCTTAAAGTAGATAACGATTTGACACGAGGGACGCTTAAAATAACCAATGATTTTACATGGGAGTGATTTCGCTATCTCTAGTTAAGATGCTTTGTTTACTCAAATGGTGATTATGTTTCGATTCCTCATCCAGCCTATTAAGATCATCCTTGCTGAGATGAGCTACTATTCCTGCACCAAAAGAGTCTCCAAGAACGTTGATTGCTGTTCTGAAGCGATCTCTGTATATAAAAAAAAATGTAGTAAGTTCTTATGACAGATCAATAATTTGTTTTTAGTAAATAAGGTTTTTTAACTTGAGTTATGGCAACATTATTTCTCATAAACTATAGAGCAATCAATAAATGGCAAAATATTGATTTTATTTACTTCTTAATATATCAGAATGGTCAAAAGGATTAGAAATAGTGACCTTTGTACCATTTTGATAAATAAGAATAGTAAATAAAAAGTAGATCTTTTCTTTTCTTCTCCACAAAGATTTTAAGTCATTTACATGGAAGCCAAGTGTTTATTTAAAAAAGCAACATAAAATACCGGTTTTTTTAGAGTTTTGGGATTGTTGTGAACCCCCAATTATCTCCTTGGTATAGGCCACATTTGGGCTTCTTACCTTAGGGAAAGGACATTGAATTGTTGAAAAGGGTTGAGAGGAGGGCTACTGAGATGGTACCTCGGATGGAAAGTTGTCATGTTATGATTCTAGAAAAAATGGATTAGAAGAGATCTGAATGAGATAATTAAAATTGTTAAGAGAATTGACAGTATCGATGCATCATCGTTTTTCTAAGTTAATGGTGAAAATGATAGGACCAGAGTAGAAGTCATCTTCAGTTAAGTCAGTTTCATTGTTCTAACAGTGTTGTTGGCTTTTGGAATGGATTACCTTCAGATGTGTGGGACGCAGTAAATTTAAGTGTATTTATATTGAGTAAGAATTATTTTTTTATGAATGTTTGATTGATAAGGGCTGGCTTTGATTTTTGGATGGGACAACCTAGGATCAACAGCTCCCTTGTTTTTCTTAAATGTTATGCTATTTGATGACATAAATCAGTACTTGAAATTCATACTTTGTTCAAACGTAATGTTAGAATGTTATAGAAGTATAAGCAGAGTTACCTTAGTAAATCGCTATTTATAGTAGTGATATTTGAAGTCTAGAGACGTTTTTTTTTGTTTCGCTTTTATCTTAAGTATATACTTACAATAACCAATCAACGATAAGAATAAAAGTGGCGTCTTCCGCTGGTAGGCCAATGGCATTAAGAACTATTACCAAGGTAACTAGTCCAGCTTGTGGTATACCTGCAGCTCCAATACTCGCAGCTGTTGAAGTAATGCTTTTAAAAGAGATAAATCAATTAACAGAAGTTATATTATTCTAAACCAAATAACATAAAACAAAATAATTGAAACATTCCGATGAAATTACCGACAACAGAAACTAATATTACTCCCTGAAAAACGTATAATGTATATTTTAAGACAGCAGCTAAAGTCACTGAAAACCAGCAGGATAATCTAATATGAGCATTTTTGGACCATCGGTGCGTTACGGCCAATATTTTTAGTTTCGTCGAGTCTCTAAATTCTTCAATATGCGAATTCACTGATATATGCATATTTTTGTGCCACTGTATGATATTTTGCGCACGATATCCCATTTAGTGCATAACACAACATATTAAGTTTATTAACACGTCTATTTCTGTTACGACTGGTCGTGGCCTAGTATTTAGCATGCTTGGATTTTGAATGCGTTGATTCATGGGGTCGAAGTCCTCTGCCACAAAATGGAGCTGAACGTCCAAGCGTATCTGATACAACAGTTGATCGTGTGCAAAAGGCGTTTCTTAGAAACCCAAAAAATTCCGTTCGTTGTGCTTCCCTTGAACTTAACTTACCAAAAAGCACAGTGAACAAAATTTTACACAAACGAAATCGTTTGCACGCCAACAAATTGCAATTGCTGCAGGCCCTCGAACCAGATGATAGACAAAGGCACACTAATTTTGCAGTGGAAGTCCTCGATCGGATAGATCAGGATGATGAATACCTGGCAAAAGTTTTGTTTACAGACTAGACTATGGTCCATGTTTCCGATCATTTCAATCGACATAATACCCATACGAGCACAAACGTGACAGCCCAAAGATTAATGTGTGGTATGGCTTGATAGAATTATCGGGCCATTTTTCTTTGTTGAAAAAGCTGTGACTAGGACTAAATAACTCCAGCTGCTTGTTGTCCCTCAACTAGAAAGTTTGCCACGTGTTATTTTTCAACAATATCTCCAACACCTGGAGTCTTGACGCCCATTCCTGAATAACACATTCTCAGACAGATGGATTGGTAGAGATGGACCAAAACGACGGCCCCACATTCCTCTGACATAACCCCGTTGAATTTGTTCTTGGGGAAGGAGGGTCGTGAAAGATCAGGTATATTCGACACCTGTGCGTGATATCGTGAATCTTCGCTACAGAATAATCGATGCAATAATGAACGTGACTCCTGAGATGCTGAATAACACCTGGAAGGAGACAAAGTATCGCCTAGAGGAACAAATGGTGCACATGTGGAAGTATATTGCGACAAGAAAAACTTTATACGTTTTGAAGTTTATTAATTTTTAAAATGGGTC
>NW_013667567.1:169284-173428 GCF_000517525.1 Limulus polyphemus
CACATGTGGAAGTATATTGCGACAAGAAAAACTTTATACGTTTTGAAGTTATTAATTTTTAAAATGGGTCAGATAATTTATGAACACCCTGTATATCATATCTCACAAACACTTTTTTATATATTATGTATATATATATATATGTGTGTGTGTGTGTATGTATGTATGTATGTATGTATATATATAAAAGTTCCTGGTATGTTTGTTTGTTTGGTTTGTTTTGAATTTCACGGCCATCTGTGCTAGCTATCTCTAATTTAGCAGTGATAGACTAGAGGGAAGTCAGATACTTAACACTACCCGTTGCCAACTTTTAGGCTACTCTTTTACTAACGAATAGTGGGATTGACCGTCGCATTATAACGCCCTGAAAGTGCGAGCATGTTCGGTGATGGGGATTCGAACGCGCGACCCACAGATTGGGAATCGAGCACCCTAACCATCAGGATCCTGGTATGTGCTCTTTATCTAATGGAGTTATGTTTAATGTGCTATTCTGAGGGAGAATATGTTGTATCAGTGAATAATTACTAACTATTTATGTTATAAAAATTAGCACAGTTGCATAGGCGCAATTTAAAGGGGGATGGGATGGACATGTTACACCCACTTTTTGAAGTGTGGCAAATCATGACCCACTTTGTGAAAGACGGAGATATATTATCTTTCGGCTTAACTATTTTTTTTTCTCAGATATTTTTACGTAAAATCATGATAAACGAAGTCTGAACTAGGACCATACGGATATTTACATAATATTACAGCTGCATCAGCCTTGTTGCAGCTTGCGTGCAATGTTTGAAACAGAGACAGGTAGTTGGTCACTGACAGCTAAAGAAGAAGCAGCAGCAAGAATCGTCCGTCTAGCGAGCTAAATGCATGGTTTTGAAATACCGGTAAAGAGTTAGATGTAACCAAATAAACTTATTATTCTTTCTTGAACTTTGGAAAGTCTTACGCCTCGAATGATATTATAGGTAATCTACCAAAATGGAACGAATATGTGAAGCACAATGAAAGGACGAATCAAAATGTATATGCAACAAGGAACTCAGGCAAACTAAGTACTTAAAAGAATAGGTGAAATTGTTTAGTATTAAGACTAAACAGTTACCAAGCTTTTACACTCATAGATGTTGTAAATCTTCATGAAACTAACAAAAGAATTAATAAAATAACAACAGCTGTTTGTTTTCTATTTTGGTGAGTTAGGAGCTCGTGCTAGCTGTTTTATGAAAGAACAGGTAGTACATTAAATATCTCATACTCTCCAAAAGGACCCTTCATTTATTTGATTTTTCGTTTCTGTACAAAAAGTGTAGGTTTAGGTAGCAATGTGTTCTATGATTTTTTAGCTGCATGTATAATTATTCTCGTTTAATAAATTTACTCTATATATGTAAATATCCCTTTTTCGCCATTATAAAATCTTAAGGAGATTCAACGTGGAAATTCGTGGTTAATATCTATAAGTTACAGATTATGAAAGCAGAAATGGGTATATAAATGGTTACGTTATAGATATCAAAACCTTTTCACTGAGCCACTAAAACAGTGTTAAATGGACCAAGAGTTAGTCATATTAGCAAGTAAATGTGTATTTTTGGTTTACCGAAGTTACCAACAATGTCAAAAGTAGCAAATATGAATAAAAATGACATAAGGCATTTTTACCAGGCAAAGTAATGCACTGTAAATGTTGATTGAATTATTTTGGACAAGATAAACACGTAATCACAGCCATAAATATCAGACCATTATAATCCCTTTTAAAAGTATTAAATATAGTGGATAATTGTGGTTAGGACACATAATAAAACTTTCTTTCTATACCAGTTCTTACTTTAGAGTCTGTAAACACATTTCATGATAAGACCTTATTTGACCTAGATAGCAACATCTTAATTTCAAACAGTTTGTATCACCATTTTAAAAAGTATCTCGCTAGAATTGTATTTCTCATCTTATCGTTATTATTATTAATTATATTATTGCCACTATTATTATTTCATTCAGTTTTACACGCCTATATGTAAAGTGAGACTCAAAGTTTTAAGGTCCCTTAGAAAGAAGGGGTAAGTGGGTTAATGTGGTACCGGAGTTTGGTATTTTTCTGTCATGTTTATTGTAGGAGGAGCAGGAGCAGCAGACGGGTGTAAGCAGCAATGCCACAGAAATAAAAATTAAAAAAATATGCATACGGGGAGGCTAGTGATGAGGAGAGAGAATTATCAACTGAGCATCAACATCTGCCCAGCACAGAAGCATTTGGGGTAGAAGCCACAAATTCGGAGGGTCGGAAAGAGATATCCTTGGAAATACCCCACATCAGCCAAACCCAAGGTTCGTTTAGACCAAAAGTTGACAAATAGGACTTTCCATTTCCTGGCTCTACTATAGCGCTTGTTTGAAAAAGGTATCATGCTTTTTTGCACAAAAGCTTTCACAAGCAAAAAGTCACTGTTTGCCCAAAATTCAAACCCTGCATTTATATCCTCAGGATTTGGAAATTGGAATATAGCTCTAGACAGGTTCGCATACCATGCTGATTGTCAATCGTATAAGGTAGTGGTGATAACTCCTTCTCAAGAGATAAGACCAGAAGACACCTAGTTCTCTAGTGTTTTGGTGTCACAGCAACAAGAGACCAAGTCTTCCTTGTTGAAGACTGTAAGCACAGTGCAGTTTTTGGCACGGCAAGAGTTGGCTTTTAGAGGTCATTAGTAAAAGGAAGAGAATCTAAGCCAACTGCTGAAGTTGAGGATGCTTCGAACTTCTGTCAATATTATACCTGCCCTAGAATTCAAAGTGAGATCCTGAATTTAATGGGCAACTAACTCCATTGTGAGAGATATTGCAAAGCAAATCATTTCTCTGCCACTGCTGCAATATTCAGTGATCATTGATGGAACACAAAATATATCTGGCACTGAACAACAGTCAATCTCCCTCCGCTAGAATCTGATGCCACATAAAAAATATATAGGTCTCTCTGAAATGTCTTCAACAACTGCAGAAATAATATTCAAGGTTGCCACTGATGTCTTGCTGTGTCTTAATCTGTCCCTTTCTGGTCTTCTGAGCAAACATACGACATATGTCGGGCCAATACTCTGGTGCATAAGCTTTTCTTATGAAAGAACAGCTACTAGTTTTTATGTCCATTATTGTCCTGAATATGTAAATCTCAATACTCAGGCAGTTTGTACAGCCTCCCCTGTGATTAGGGATTCTTTGCAATGGATTCACGAGTTGGGACGCTTGTTTGAACAATTGAGGAAATTTAAGGTGATGTCCAGGACAATAGCAAAGTCTGAGAGTGCATCATACACTACTTTGAAATTGTTGTGTCCCACAAGATGGACTATTTTTATCCCAATTACTTGGTCTGTGCTTGAACATCTCTTTGCAAAACAAAAAAGAAAACACACACACACACACATAAATTGTTGTTGGAATGCTTGCTGTAGTGGAGTGTGTCAAAACCTCTTTTCAAGAAGAAAGAACAGAGGATAGCTTTAGCAGAACATACGATAAAGCAACTACTTGAATATCCAGCCAATTCAAATGTCACACATGAGAAAACCACCGAAGCTTTTTACTGGCGAGGCTGTTGAACATGCGCCAACATCTTCTTTGGACTATTACAGACCTCAGTGCTACAAGCTGCTAGACACTGTAGATGTGCAGTTCAGAGAGCTTTTCGACCAGAGAAGCCTGTAGACTCTTGAAAAATTGAAGAAAGTTCTCCTCACTGGAGAGACTGACAATGTTGTGTACCAATACCAAGAGTTGAACAGAAAGTTGCTACATGTTCATCTCAAAACACACTTAAATTCCAGCACTGAAAGCAGCAAAAATCTTAAGGGACATGCTGCTTGAGGTTTGTAGCCTTTTTGATCAGATTGAGGCCCTTGTGAAGTTGCTGTTACTTGTCATTGCCTTCTCTGTTGAAGCTGAGAGGAGTTTTAGTGATCTTAAAAAACCGAAGACCTGGATCCATAATTCTATGAAGCAAAGTCACTTGAACAATGTAGCTGGTTGCGACGTTCATCTCGTACAACTTACCGTATTTTTCGGAATATAAAACGCATCTTTTTACCTCAAAATTTGATGTCAAAATCTACTTGCGTCCTATACACCG
>NW_013667567.1:173930-188809 GCF_000517525.1 Limulus polyphemus
CGGTGTATAGGACGCAAGTAGATTTTGACATCAAATTTTGAGGTAAAAAGTGCGTCTTATACACCGAAAAATACGGTAACTATTTGGAAAGGAAAATACACTACCAGGAATGTATTGCTGAAAATGACTAGCGTGGCAATAGTTTTGGATATTTGCTTTAGAAAAACAAGGGAGTTCTTTTTGTCTACTGGTTGTTAAGGGTAATTTGAAAACATATAGTTAACGTACTGATCACCGTATCGTAGTATACAGTTAACCTAGTAATCACCGTATCGTAGTATACAGTTAACCTAGTAATCACCATCTTGTAGTATACAGTTAACCTAGTAATCACCATCTTGTAGTATACAGTTAACCTAGTGATAATCATGCCGTTTCATATAGTTAACCTACTGATTACCATATTGTAGCATATAGTTAACCTACTGATTACCATATTGTAGTATACAGTTAGCCTAGTGATCACCATATTGTAGTATAAAGTTATCCTACCGATTACCACATTGTAGTAATAGTTAACCTATCGATTACCGTTTTGTAGTATATAGTTAACCTACTGATTACCATATTGTAGTATACAGTTAGCCTAGTGATCACCATATTGTAGTATAAAGTTATCCCAGTGACAACCATACTGTAGCTTATAGTTAACCTAGTGATCACCATCTTGTAGCTTCTAGTTAACCTGGTGATCACCATCTTGTAGTATGTAGTTAAGCTACTAATCACCATATTGTAGTATAAAGTTATCCTTGTGACAACCATACTGTAGCTTATAGTTAACCTAGTGATCACCATCTTGTAGTATGTAGTTAACCTACTGATCACCATATTGTAGTATAAAGTTATCCTAGTGACAACCATACTGTAGCTTATAGTTAACCTAGTGATCACCATCTTGTAGTATGTAGTTAACCTACTGATCATCATATTGTATTATATACTTAACCTAATGATCGCCATATCTTAGTATATAACTAATTTATGATCTTCATCTTGTAGCTTGTAGTTAACCTTGTGTTCACCATTTTGCAGTACAAAGTTAGCCTGGTGATTATATATTGCAGTATACAATTAATCTATTGCTCACCATATTGTAGAACACTGTTAGCCTAGTGATCACGTATTGTAGTATATAGTAAATCTAGTGATCACCATATTGAAGTATACAGTAAACCTAGTGATCACATATTGGAGTACAAGATAATTAAAAATTGTTAATTTAAAAAGGGGAAGAGGAATCGCCAAAAAAGTACAGAAACAAATTGAATCAAAATGCAAAGCATATATTTTCAAGCCTACAACTAGGGACTCTTAAAAAAAGTAAACAAATTAGGCTGTAAGTAGTGTCTACATTATTTTCTCAAGCTACAAAGTCCTACTTTGACGCCATGTATACAGTACTTATACATTTTATCGAAGTCAAAATAGGAATTTTTAACTTGAGAACGAGTCAACTTTATAAGATGGTTTTTGCCCGTATGTTCTATAAGAATTTTTGTGATATTCCTGAGCGATCCCTATTATGAACCACTAACATAGTTCATGAAACAATTGGCCTAGTGATCACTATATTTTAGTATACAGTTAACCTCGTGATCATAATATTTTAGTATATAGTTAGCCTAGTGATCACCATATTGTAGTATACAGTTAACCTCGCCATTACCGTATTTTAGTATATAGTTAACCTCGTGATCACCATACTATAGCATGCAGTTAATTCAATGATCATCATATTATAATATATAGTTCACCTAGTGGTCATCATATTGTAGTATACAGTTAACCTCGCTATCACCGTATTTTAGTATATAGTTAATCTTGTGATCACCGTGTTGTAGCATGCAGTTAATCCAGTGATTATCATATTGTAATATATAGTTCGTTTAGTGATTATCATATTGTAACATACAGTTGATCTACTGATCAGCATGTTGTATTATACAGTTAACCTCGTGATCATCATATGGTAGTGTATAGTTATACACTATATTGATCAATATATTGTAGTACACACTTAACTTAATGATAGCCATATTGTAGTATATTAGCCTAGTGATTACCATATTGTAGTATATTAGCCTACTGATAACCATATTGTAGTTATAGCTAGCCTAGTGATAATCATATTGTAGTATATCAGCCTAATGATCACCATATTGTAGTATATAGCTAGCCTAGTGACAATCATATTGTAGTATATCAGCCTAATGATCACCATATTGTAGTATATAGCTAGCCTAGTGACAATCATATTGTAGTATATCAGCCTAATGATCACCATATTGTAGTATATAGCTAGCCTAGTGACAATCATATTGTAGTAGACAGTTAACCTTGTGAACACCATATTGCAGCATGCACTTAATCCGGTGACAATCATATTATAGTGTATAGTTAGCCTAATGATCACCATATTGTAGCATACAGTTAAACTAGTGATTATCTTATTGTAGCATGCAGTTAATCCAATGATCATCATATTGTAGTACATAGTTAGTCTTGTGACCACCATATTCTAATATACAGTTAACCTTGTGATTATATATCATAGTATACAGTTGATCTAGTGATCATCATATTGAAGTACAGTATATAGCTAACTCTGATAATGAAAGCTATATTTGAAGAACTTCATTTCATACCTAATTGCAATAATTTTCCCAGCATCCATACTTAAGTTTCGGATCTGCGCTATAAAGATAGCCGCTACTGCTTCGTAGAGGGCAGTACCGTCCATATTAATGGTGGCTCCTATAGGGAGACAAAACCTGGACACCCTGACGTCCACATGGTTTTTTTCTTCAATACAAGTGAACGTCACTGGTAATGTTGCCGAGCTGTCGTAGTATGTCCATATTGGGTGATAATAATAATGATAATAAAGCATCATTAGTTGAAAAGTAATTTCTGACAATGCTTCTATTTAGTTTCACTGTTGTACACGTGAATTTATAATTTAATTAATTTATGTTAAAATATCAAAATTCCTTTATGAACATTTTTGAAAGAGCATATATTATTCGATTCCAACATCGCGAGTTAATAAGTGATAAAGGAAGATTAAGTACAATAGTTTTTTTTAACTTCAATGGTGTATTATTTTAAACAACTAGGACTAAAATAGATAGCATCGCACCCATAAACGAAACATATATAATTAAGGTACGAAGTACAGAGTGGGAATAGTAAAATGCATTCTAAAATACACGTTTCTGAAACATAGGACTCACTTAGCTTAGGGATATACTATGTTTAGGCAATATGTTCTAAAAAGAGAGGTATTTGAAGAAATAAAACTTATACAGTGATAACATATTAAGTATGTATCCTAGCAGAAGAGGTATCCACGGAGGTTGGACTCACACAGAGGTGGGGATCTACGTTCTAACAGGTAATTAACCTAGTAGAGGAGGTATCAATAGATATAGGACCCACACATTTTCCGTATCGATTCTTACCTTGATGCTGTTCCGAAGGCAGTAGTTATGGCCTGCATCATGTTGGACATGAACCTGAAAGGCAGGGATCGAGTTGCTATACTGTATATAACAGGTAGAGTAATAAAAGCGTGAATAAATAACCCTAAAATCACAGTGGCGGTGTACATTCCTAACTGTCCCACAATTACAGAGAAATCTTCCATTTCCAACATCTTGGCCGTTATTAGGAAAATGATACCTACAGGAGACAACCTAAAAGTGAAATACACGCAAGAAATTAGCACAGATACCTTAATTCTTAAACTGAGTAGTGTGTTTAGACAAATGTACAAGCTAACTTTTTAAATTTATTAAATTTCTATACAACTACAACTCTAACATGTAAAGTTTCCATCAGAGAAAATAACATGAGCTTATTAAACATACTATTAAATTTCTATACAACTACAACTCTAACATGTAAAGTTTCTATCAGAGAAAATAACCCGAGCTTATTAAACATATTAAATTTATATACAACTACAACTCTAACATGTAAAGTTTCTATCACAGAAAATAACATGAGCTTATTAAACATACTATTAAATTTCTATACAACTACAACTCTAACATGTAAAGTTTCTATCACAGAAAATAACATGAGCTTATTAAACATACTATTATATTTCTATACAACTACAACTTTAACATGTAAAGTTTCTATCACAGAAAATAACATGAGCTTATTAAACATACTATTAAATTTCTATACAACTACAACTCTAACATGTAAAGTTTCTAACAGAGAAAATAACATGAGCTTATTAAACATACTATTAAATTTCTACATAAATTTTAATCTTTGATGTGTCTTTGGAAGGTATAGCGAGAAAGACTGGGTTCAGGGTTCGTGGTCCTTATTTATATGTACTTCCCTATTTTCTACGTCCATGTTAAATAGGAAACAAATGTAAAAACGTATAGGAAAATATGAGTCTATTTATTTCCTTCCCGTATATCATTCTAAAAAAATCTATAAATTATCAAAAAATATTGACATGCATCAATGAAGTGAATATTGGTCTAAAGAATGTAAGTAAAGTTGGAAACGCAGTATCTACGAAACGTTAAGATATATTTTACTCTTATATCAAAAGGTATATACAATTGGAGGTTTAAAAATAGCCTTGTCGATGTTTGATAATCACTTCTAAAATGATAGTTTTGCTGATGTACATTTGTTCTTAAATTAATAGAAAAATAGCTTGAATATAACGAAAAATCCACATTCAAAATAATATCTTAGAAACTATTTATCCTAGGGTAACAAAATTACCCATTTAGTGATAACCATAACTCACCACATTATTCTTTTTTGTTATAGTAATAATTCAACATATTACCCATTTAGTGATAATTATAACTAATTCACCATATTACTCGTTTATTGATAATCATAACTCAAAATATTACCCATTTAGTGAGAATCATAACTAACTCACCATATTAATCGTTTAGTTATAATCATAACTAATTCACCATATTACCCATTTAATGATAATCATAACTCTCTATATTACCCATGTAGTGATAATTATAACTAACTCACCACATTACCCATTTAGTGATAATTATAACTAAGTCACCATATAATATATAACTCGTTAATGATAATCATAACTCACCATACTATTTATTTAGTAATAATCATAACTCACCATATTACCCATTTAATGATAATCATAACTAACTCACCATTTTACTCGTTTAGTGGTAATCATAACTCACCATATTACCCATTTAGTGATAATCATTACAGCATCACCGAGACTAACAAAAACGTCCAATAACGGTTTTCCTTTTTCTCCCATTTTCGCTAAAGTCACACCCAAGACTACAGAGAACACCACCACCCCTAAAATGTTGGTTTCGTTGTTGTAATTGCCCCTGATTTCCCAGGCATATTTACTGATTTCTAAAACATGAAATAAACAGATTAGAATATACAAGTGAATTAGATAGTCACAATTCCTAACTTAATACCATATTTGTAGAAAACTGTCGGGCCAGGAATAAGGGACAAAAATTATTATTATTACAGGTAAAAGTACCCGTCCCCAGTGACGGGAAACTTTGAGTTAATATATCAATTTAAATTATTTCTTGGACTTTAAAAATGTTAATTATGTTGCACTCTTGGTTTCACTCGGAGCCAAAGCTCCGAGCAACTTATACCGTCCACCGCGAAAAGTGATTGTTTAGCATTTCAGTCATGCTAAAAACCACTCAACAATAACATGCGGTAAATCTACATTGTTATTCTTTAATTTACGTCATATTTTGAAATGTGAATGATAGTGTGATTAATTCCTAACAATTTAGTGTAGAATATCTTGCAAAATAAAATTTGGCATCAATATCATTCATGCCTTAACTCCCGTCATTTCAAAAGTGAATGTTGAGCTTTGCCTGTGTGCGCAGTTTTTCAAATCCAGCGTGGGAAGCGGCTGCCGTAAACGGGAGACAGACGAATGCTCGGACAGACACCACGGTTCGCAATATATATACATGAGATTAATTTGTTCTTAGCTTACGTATTCGATAATATGGTAATAACACAAAATTTCAAAATTGAATATTATCATAATACATCAGAAAATATTCAAATAACTTAAGTATTCGAGTAATTTATTTTCATACGAGCAAGAAGTAGGTAAAAAGTTATGCTTTATTTGAATAATTGCCAATGGAAACATAAATAATTTCGATTTTTCAAGGTCACAACAAAAGAGTTAGTCAACATTAATGATGCGAGAGTTGTTCTGTTGTTTAAGTGCAAATCTACAAAGTAGGCTATCAGTAGTGTGACCACCAACGGTATCGAAACCCGGTTTTTTGTGTTATAAGCCGTCAGACTTACAGCTGAAACACTTGGTGCAGTTGTGGGGAATATTGTACAGGAGAGCAAGCATAAATTTATAAAGAGTGTTCTACTTTTGGAGAAAAACAAGGAAATGAGTAGCCATCATATTAAGGGTCCGGAGGTATTACCCCTCTGAAAAATTAATAATTTTCAATAAAATGGTGTATTTTGATGGTGTCTGAGAGTGTCTATACAACTTTTAGATATGATTTATTCATATAGTGTATTTTAGGGAATGCAATTGCATCCCGCCCCTTGCCTATAAGCAGATTTTATCTTTCTTTTTTTATAAGGAGTTATTTATAAAGTACTCGTTTTTAAAATTATCCTCCAGTTTCTCAGCTGTAAGTTTTCAGGCGTACGACGCTAAAACTCCGGTTTCGATACCCGTGATGGGCAGAGCTGAGATATCCCATTGTATATCTCTGTGCTTAACAACAATCAAAACCAAATCAAACCTCTTTAATCAGTCTTCCAAAAAAACGAAAGAAAAAACTGCATATGCCTATAGATCTGATCACATTGATTTCCAAACTTTCGTTTCACTTACCATTGGAGTTATTGTTTTCACCTGTTATATTCTTCAAATCTTTCTCGTGAGTTTCCGGAGGAATGATTACCGTTGAAAACTAAGAACAAAAGAAAGATGAAGTGCAAGATTCAGTTAGGACTAGTTTCTGGTGAGTTTCAGGAGGAATGATTACCGTTGAAAACTAAGAACAAAAGAAAGGTGAAGTGCAAGATTCAGTTAGGACTAGTTTCTCGTGAGTTTCCGGAGGAATGATTACCGCTGAAAACTAAAAACAAAAGAAAGGTGAAGTGCAAGATTCAGTTAGGACTAGTTTCTGGTGAGTTTCAGGAGGAATGATTACTGTTGAAAACTAAGAACAAAAAAAAGGTGAAGTGCAAGGTTCAGTTAGGACTAGTTTCTCGTGAGTTTCCGGAGGAATAATTACCGTTGAAAACTAAGAACAAAAGAAAGATGAAGTGCAAGGTTCAGTTAGGACTAGTGTACTTGTTGAATTATCTGTTAAATAGGGTGGTACGTTTGTTGAATTTCGCGCAAAACTATTCAATGACCATCTGCGCTGGCCGTTCCTAACTTAGAAGTGATTGACTAGAGAGGAAATCAGTGACTCAACACTAACCCTCGTCAACTCTTTGGCTACTCTAATCTAACAGTGAAACTGACTATCATATCATAATGTTTGAAAGGACAAGAATATTTTGGTGAGCGTCCTATCCACCAGGCTATGAAGTTGTGTGCAGACACCAACAAAACGCAAATGCAGAAATGTTGAACCTTAAAGTTTGTTCATTCTTATTGGGACGGACATTGCCTAATGGTAAGACTGTGGACATGAGAATATATAGTTTAATGTTCGTTGCCGCCCAAACGCGTTCCGCATTTTGGGTGCGTGGGTGTGTTATAAGAGTGTGTTATACGGTCAGACAATAGTTGGCCAATAGTGTGCAGTCAGTGATCTTGACCAGCTGTTTTTTGCTTCGAATCTTTGAGCAAAAGTTTGAAAAATAATTTCTGTTCCTTTAGAAGCAGTGTAGAAAAATAGCTTTTATGTTTAATTTCTGTAGCTCTTTTTTTACTGCAATAAGTTACATCGATATTAAAATAAACGCTAAATGTAACTACTAGATTTAATCTAATTAGAAAAACTAATAAATTCATTCTTAATTGGTCAATGGAAGAAATAGCGAAAAGTTTAGTAACTTTAACTGACTTTCTAATGCAGTTTGACATAAGGTGAAATTAGGTTTTCTAAGTTGTTTTGTTAATAGACGAGTGGCACAGCTTCTTTTTCAGTTTGTTTTCTGTTATCATAATACACTGTTGTGTTACAATCTGGTTATAATTAATTCGTCTTATAGTGGCTAATTCACTGCGTGCTTTACCGAAATGCTAACATCTATTTGATGCAAATGTTACAACCATACTAACCAATGTGATTATACGAAATTTTGGTTTAGAAAATGACAAAGTATATATATATATTGTTTGTTCGTAATTAAGTCCAAAGCTACACAATGGACTATCTGTGCTCTGCCCTCCATGGATATCGAAACACGGATTCTAGCGTTGCAATTCCGCAGACACACACACACACACACATATATATTGAAACCGCCCCCCCCCCCCCATCATGATTCAAAGAGCATCAATGTACCGACCAAGCTTCTACATCATCCTGTATTACTTCTATAGCTACCACAATGGGGTCCGTACCTGAAAATATAATCCCGTTAGGATAAAAGTCCATGGTACCTGAGAACGTGCGCCACGTTGGGTCTTGTTATCTTGTGAGTGGATTATATGGATACAGTTTCAAACATAGCGCCTAAGGGATGCCGACTTGGGACCAGAAACACAAAATTAGATGCCAGATTAGAACTTAGATACTCTGAAAACCTACACCTACAGATGTTCCAGAGGATATATGAGGCGGAGAGACTGGCGGATGCTCAAGCGAATCAGCAAAAATAACGTTTTGAGTTTGGAAACGCCGTTAGACACAACTAAATCGAAGGTTCAGGATTACACTGGGTGATGTGAGTTTTGATAAGAACATTAGTTAAACTGATGGGACGATATTCACTGGAGACTTATGTGATTTGAAAGAGTCTAAAAGCAGATTTCTTCTAAAGATCTGGGTAAAAGCCAGTGCGAAGAAGGAAAATGTAGAAAGTGAATGTTATTATACACCCTTCTAATTCGGCCCGGCATGGCCAGGTGGCGCTCGACTCGCAATCTGAGGATCGTGGGTTCGAATCCTCGTCCCACCAAACATGCTCGCTCTTTCAGCCGGGGGGGGGGGCGTTATAATGTTATGGTCAATCCCACTATTCGTTGGTAAAAGAGTAGTCCAAGAGTTGGCGGTGGATGGTGATGAGTAGCTGCCTTCCCTCTAGTCTTACACTGCAAAATTAGGGACGGCTAGTGCAGATAGCCCTCGTGTAGCGTTGCGCGAAATTCAAAATAAACAAACAATCTTCTAATTCTTGAAGGTCCCTAAGGGACCAGATAACGAATGTAGTGTTAAAATGTATAAATGCCTTATGACAAGTATAATTAAAGGTTAAGGTAAACAGCTAAAGATATGATAAACATGAAGAACATATGATATTATTCAGGAATTGTATATGTCTAATATATTGGACAATTTCGTTGTCTTCGCATTCCCTCTCTAGATGTTTGTTCGCATCACAATATAAGCGACATCTAGTGGTTGTCCCTATAAGTTGCCCCCAGTAGCAGAGCGGTATGTCTACGGACTTACAACGCTAGAAACTGGGTTTCGATACCCGTGGTGGGAGAGCACAGATAGCCCATTGTGTAGCTTTTTGTTTAATTATAAACAAACAAACAAATTCTATAAGTTATATATATATATATATATATATATCACTGTCTTGCTGGTCCACTCGTTCGTCTCAATAATAAACAGGTTAATTCAAGAAAAAAATATTGAATAATACTATATGCTGTTAAAATAAATCAGCAAATAAATAATAACCCTTATCCCAATTCCAAGTGATGGAAAATTTCACTTCACCAACTTGATCAAGTTAACATTGTAACAGTTGTGTCAAACAATCTGCTAATATAAGTAACGTCTTCTTCCAGTGCAATGTGTTTTGTACCAGAGCCGGCCTGAAAAACCCTGATATTGGGCGAAAGGTTTCGTCGATGCTGGATATAGCAGATACATTGTGGTATACTTATTATCAGACACTCTTTTTAACTTAGCTGTCCTTATTAATAATTATATCGACTTAACCAGCTAGAAACTTACCTGCTGCATACACGCTTGAATGATGTTAGGAGGGAACATATTTCTGTAATTAAAAATAAACAAATTACTCGCGAACTTTCAAAATGACGAAGAGAAAAAGTCACGTAATTTTTTATTTTTCGTGTTACCACAACAGGTTTGTTTCAGTGTCTTTAGATTCAAGTTTACAACTGGCTCACTACGATCGACTACAATCAGTTTTCATTTATGAGACTCTTTCTACAACATTTTAACAATGAGTTAAGCGAACAAACATTATTTGGCAATAATCAGTACATCATTTTTACTAGTCTATCACAAGAGTTTGAAAATGATACTGTTTTTTAGAAGTTGACACCTTCGTTGGCACTTTTAGTTTCTGAGTGCCATATTAAAAGGAATCATATATACTTTTCATTTTTGCCTGTTTCCAAACTCAAACCATTCACCTCCATTGAATTTTCAACAACTTCAGATCGACAGATTGCCCAAATACACTTTTAGATATATCTTATTGTGTATAACTTTATTTCATTTTCTCTCAAACACACATGTGATTATTTTTAACTGATATATTTATTTTTTGTTTCTCCTGATCACTTAAACATATTGACAGAGATACTGTTTACTGTTGTGTGTGTGTGTGTGTGTGTGTGTAATTTAAATATTTGACGAACAAATCACAGCTTTGAATCAACGATAAGTAATGTGGACAATTTCAAAGGATCAGAATTAGTTAGCGTTACTATTGGATACAAATAGATATGCTGTTACTATGTTAAGTCATTTACGATAAGGATGTCCACATGTGTGTGTGTATATATATATATATATATATATATAATTTGGTACGAAATGTTTAATTTTAATTGTCACTTACCTTTTTCTTAATTACTCGAGCTATTGTTTTTCATATATATTTCAGAACATGCTAATGGTGTTAGCTAGCAGACTGTATATAATGATAGTGCCATATGAAACATTACAGATTCTATGATAATTAACACATCTACTGCTTCTAATAAGAATCCTCTACACAACCCACTCAGTGAACATATGAATTGATCAACTGCTCAGTATATCCAGTGACCATGAATAAATCAACATGCATTTTTTCATAAAGATGGCATAACAAGAAAGTTGACAAAATTCAGCCCTATAAGTTGGTAAACCTTTCATACAGCAGCTGCTGGGCGTCAAGATATGCCAAACCCGAAAATTAGTGGGATATCGGCCCCAAGGATTTCTACCGTCAGGCCTATACTAGTAAGAACCACCTAGGCAGACAGGAAACGACATTCAAATTAACAACAGAATCAGATCTACGAGTAAAGTGAAGTAAGCGTAATAAAGAACATGAATTACTGCAAAACAATTGACCTCTAAACTGGTTATGTTAACTAATGTGATGTGCATCTTCTTGGTGAAAAGGTGAAGGAAAATTTGATCTTTTACCGATCACGTTCGCATCTACCGCAGGATTTGCTTTACAATATTTTCAGTGGTTGCAGAAAGATTACAGAACACATTCATATGGTAAAGAAATGTAACTTTTGTATGGTAACTCTCATATAGTTACCCTGTTCAAACGATTTGAACACACGGCATAGCATGAAATGAACTTGACAATGAAGTATCTAAACAGGTCAAAAGTGAGCAAGAGGAAATTACAATTCCCAGTAGCATTCAGCCTGTCGTGTTGACATCTATCTGTTGGGAGATAACAATGAGTTAACTACACGTGTAGATGAAATATCTTTGTTGGTAGCCCCAGATAAGGACCTGGACTTCTGAATGTCGACATTCATCTTTTGAACCAACTGATGCAAGAGTTTTCAACTATAAAATCAAACCAATTTTCATATGTTCAATAATTCACCGTGAAGCAGATCAAAACTTGTTTTCTCTGTGTGATAACCACGAGCAACATATTCTAAATGGGCCATTGGAAAATTTATGGTAATGATTGCATATTATCGTATTTAATGGCTGAAATAGTAAATAGTTTAATATAGAATCTGATAGTATTTATGTTTTGTACAGAGTATCATACTGTATACTACGTGGTAGTTATAAGTTGTCATATAATGTAATGTATGTATCTATTGTTTATAAAATGTAATCCATGGTAGTACAATTTGTACAATCTCTGATAATATCCAATAACTTCGAGAGTGAAATCACTTGAATACAAAACTGGATGCAGATGATCTCCCTGCAACGAGTATAGTGGACAGTAGTTGTCAGCCTTACTGACCCTCGGACAGTAAACACAATTCTTAAACGATCACTTTACATGTCTGATCATTTTGGTCAACAAGACACAGTAGTGACGTTGGACGAAGGAATTTATTGTAAGGCAAAAGAGATTACCTAGTCAAAACCAGGAGAGGTCTAAAAACCCGTACTGTGAATGAGAGTCTTCCATATTTGCTGCATTTTTCTTGGTTTGTTGAATCAAAGGTACGAGGGTGCTGGATTGGCTGATTTGCATGTTGAATCAGCAGCAGTGGCATATCGATTAACTTCTGTTGTGTTAACAGGCCACAACTACAACATAGCTGTCCATGCTTACATGGTATTATTTGAAACTCTTTATATTCGGAAGTGACTAGCATTCAGGTAGTGGTTGAAATCCAATGCAAAGAACCGTTTTGATAAAGAACCTCACAACAGGACTTTAATCACTTTACAGCTTATAAACCTTGATTTCAAAACAAGAGTTTGATCAAGTAATGAAGAATACTACTAATGACAGAGGCTATATGGTCACTTTCTGTGAATCATACATCAGGCTGTTTGGTGTACTTTTCAACTTCATTCGATCAACATGAGAGGGAAATCGGGCACTGCACAAGGCATTCGTGCAAAAGATGGTACCTTGGATGTTTGCAATGGATGATGCAAACTATGTCAAACATCTTGTTCTCTGTTGGTTGGATATGGCACAACTGCCACAAACACACCCAAGCTCTGATGCAAACATGAAAGATGGCGAGCTCTCTGTTCAGCCAAATCCCTGTAGATAAAACCATAGAACAAATAGTAAATAAAGACAACAAGACACATAGTGGAATCAATGGCTTCAATATAAAAAGTCAGCATTACAGAAATGGATGGTTGCAGCGTCAACATAAATACAGAAACATGGCGATAAAATGGGGCAAACTGATCAATCATGGACTCAGAGGATAGTGGTATATATACAGGACCAAACAGATCCATTTAAATATTAAAAATTATCTGAGCTTAACATCAAGAGTTGTATAATCAGATGGCGTTACAAATAATATTCTGCCTGAAATTGGTTCTGAAGCGCCTGAAAAGTCCACGCTCCAATGAGGAAATAATAAAAAAAATCTAGAAATAGGAGCTGCAAATAGCAGAAGTCAAATAAACAGACCCATTTCCAGTTCTTTACATTAGCAAACTTCCGCGACCTTTGAATGAAATTAATCGTTCCACGCAGCTTGCTGTCATAACGTTCATAAAAAAAAAAAAGGTGAACAGTCTTGGAATTAGCTTTTCGAGCTATCAAAAATATGGAGACCAACACTGACTTACGGACAACAGGAATATTATCGAAGTTGCACAGGGGTATTAACTCTGCTGTTATTGCAGCCTTTGGGACAACTAAAGCCACGTTCTTTGCACCGAACAGTGTCTATTTCAACAATAACGATGAGTATATTTGAATTAATAATATCTACAGCTAACATTCGTCATTTGCTGTTTGACCAACTAGCGCTGCAGGTTTACTGTTTCTGCACCAAGTAATCTATTTCACCACATCTTGTATGCTTCGCTCAAAAACCGTCACGTCACATTGTGCATAGTGTTCACTATTATGTCGTGTTAGTGGCAAATACATTAGCTAACTGGAACTTGGCTCAGCTCTTTGCCGAAGTGAACGAGATGTCTCTGTACATATAAAGGTGGACCACCACGATGTGCTAGGTCATAAACTTGAAACACTTCCTCTTTCACTAGCTTATTTTGATGGATTGTTTGTGCAACACCACAAAATTAAAGCTAGGGTTGCTCCTAGAGTGCTATACCCCAAGCTAGAGTTGCTCCTAAAGTGCCATACCCCAAAGTAGAGTTGCTCCTAGAATGCTTTACCCCAAGCTAGAGTTGCTCTTAGAGTGCTATACCCCAAGCTAGAGTTGCTCCTAGAATGCCATACCCAAGCTAGAGTTGCTCCTAGAATGCTTTACCCCAAGCTAGAGATGCTCTTAGCGTGCCATACCCCAAGCTAGAGTTGCTCTTAGAGTGCCATACCCAAGCTAGAGTTGCTCCTAGAATGCCATACCTAAGCAAGAGTTGTTCCTAGAATGCCATACCCTAAGCTAGAGTTGCTCCTAGAATGCCTTACCCCAAGCTAGGGTTGCTCCTAGAGTGCCATACCCAAGCTAGGGTTGCTCCTAGAGTGCCATACCCCAGATCACTGATAGCGAAGCAACTCTTCTTATAGGGCGGGACTTTACTTTTGCATGCCGTCATAAATTTTAAAAGATGGTTCACTATAAGTAATGTTTGTGGTCCTAAAATCCAGCGAGCAATGAAGTACTGAGTAACAAACCACTTCGCATAATGTAGGTGGCTGGAGCTGATCACATTAGTCATAAAACTGATGAATTAATGTGCAACTTTGTAATTATTGGACGGTCCTTCCACTTAGGTAAAACTGAAATTTTCGACGCTGCAAACATTAATGTCACTTCTAATTCGACGTTTTTCATA
>NW_013667567.1:189647-193229 GCF_000517525.1 Limulus polyphemus
AGCTTATATAACAATACAATATAGAAAGACAAATGCTAGAGCTAGAAAACACGTAAATATTTAGCTTATATAACAATACAATATAGAAAGACAAATGCTAGAGCTAGAAAACACGTAAATATTTAGCTTATGTAACAACTACAGTATAGAAAGACAAATGCTAGAGCTAGAAAAACGTAAATATTTAGCTTATGTGACAACTACAGTATAGAAAGACAAATGCTAGAACTAGAAAACATGTATATATTTAGCTTATGTAACAACTACAGTATAGAAAGACAAATGCTAGAGCTAGAAAACACGTAATTTTTTAGCTTATGTAACAACTACAGTATAGAAAGACAAATGCTAGAGCTAGAAAACACGTAAATATTTAGCTTATATAACAATACAATATAGAAAGACAAATGCTAGAGCTAGAAAACACGTAATTTTTTAGCTTATGTAACAACTACAGTATAGAAAGACAAATGCTAGAGCTAGAAAACACGTAAATATTTAGCTTATGTAACAACTACAGTATAGAAAGACAAATGCTAAAGCTAGAAAACACGTAAATATTTAGCTTATGTAACAACTACAGTATAGAAAGACAAATGCTAGAGCTAGAAAAAACGTAAATATTTAGCTTATGTGACAACTACAGTATAGAAAGACAAATGCTAGAGCTAGAAAACACGTAAATATTTAGCTTATGTGACAACTGTATAAAGAGACTCAAGCTAATGCTAGGAAACATGTACATATTTAGCTTATGTTACACCTACTATACAGAAAGACAAACTAATGCTAGAAAACACGTAAATATTTAGCTTATGTGACAACAAATGTATAAAAAGACACAATATAATGTTCGAGAATACGTAAATATTTAGCTTATCTGACAACTACTGTATAAAAGACACAAACTAATGCTAGAAAACACGTAAATATTTAGCTCAACTGACAACTACAGGTATAGAAAGACACAAGCTAATGCTAATGAACACGTAAATATTTAGCTTATGTGACAAATTACACTAATTGTATCTAATTTTAAATTGTTAAGATTTTGCAAATAAAAAGTTGAATATAATTGGACTTTTTAGTGAAGTTAAGTATTTATGAAAACAAGTTATTAATTCTAGCCCATTTCACACATTTCGGAAAAAAAATCAGATTATTGGTGGAAATGGAAGTATTTCAGGTTATAGTTTCGTCAGAAAAGAAGTAAGCAGATGTCTAATCGTTTACAACCAGATAAATAAACCCAGCTAATTCTTCTTATGTGCTTTATTAAACGACATTTTTATCTGTAGATGGCAGGTAATGTCATGTTTTGTTTGTTTGCTGTTAAACGCACAAGCTGCACAAAAAGCTATGTATGCTGTACTCACCGCAGGTACTGAAACCCGGTTTTTAGTGTTATAAGCCCACCGACGGGACTAATTTCATGGATTAGGGAGTTAATACAAGAGACATAAGTAGATAATACACAACTAACACTATAGAAAGTAATGACATAACGTTGTTTATTGGTATAAAAAGTACGCTATTAAAAGTTGAAAAAGATTGGTGATTAACTCATACATACATACATATGTATATATAAACACACACACACACAATTATATTTAGACAGAGAGGAAATACCTGACAAGATCCATTAGAGTGTCCTCCGTTGTTGAGAATCTCGTTGAATCCTCACTGCGAGCAATGTCATCAGGATTCCCCGCACCGGGATGAATAACTACAACTAGGATTATCCCGAGGATAATGGCTAAAACTGTTGTAAACATATAATATACTATAGCGCGAACACCGATTTTTCCGGAGAGCCTGGTATCCAGAGTTCCCAGCGCTGATACGAGACTGGAAACGATCAAAGGCAAAATAAGACATCGCAACATTCGAAGGAAAAGTTCTCCAGGGTAATTGATGTACATAATTTGTCTTGATGTCCAGTGTCCAGTGTAACGAAGTCCAAATCCGAGAGCAATGCCTAACACCACAGCCAGGATTGTCAGAATTGTAAGAAGATTTATTTTAATGCATGATAAGTACTTATTATGAGGAATTTCTTTGTTTTCTGGAATGTTCTCATTGTCCACTTTCCGGTGTATGGTTGTACTTTCATTCAATTCCATTGGATGTTTATTTCTGTGGGATCTATGGCTAGAAAAAAAAGCTAATTAAAACGAAAATGAATATTTTCCAAATATTCTAAATATTAAAAAAGGATAACTTCAAATTTAAGTTGGAAACGAAGATGAACATAAAGTGGTATTTTTTGAATAAACTTTTTAAAAATGAATAAATATATAATATTACAATCATGTTGCAATCAGTTAACTTGTTATGAATGGACGGCAACTGCCTGTTGTAGAAACACAAGTGTAGAGGACGACCTTTCGAAAGTCTCCCGCCTTTTGCCTTTAGGTAAGAGTATGTATAGTTTTGTCAGTCTTTCTAATATTCTGGTGGATTATGTAGGTTTTGTTGCTACTACGTATTCTTTGGTAGCTTGTTTAGGCACAGTATTCATGATGAAATTTAGTTGAATGGACGACAACTGCCTGTTGTAGAAACACATATGTAGAAAACGACGTTTCGAAAGTCTCCCGCCTTTTGTCTTCAGGTCAGTGTGTCAAACCAAATCAAATTCGTGGCAAGAATTTAGGTTTAAAAATCTCTCAGGTCTCAGAATTAATATCTGGGGCCTGAAAGACAACCCGGGGTGGTCATTAACTTTTGCTTCTCTTCACCCTGCACGTTGGGAGATTGGATGCCATACGAATTTGTACGGGCTAAGTTTAGATTTAAGCATGTAGAGAGAAATTTTGATGGGCGAACGGAGTTAAGGAAGATGCCGACTAAGAGCGCCGAGAAAGCCGCAGAAAGACCGTCGTTTTGAAGTTGGTATGGAACACGTGTGATTGTTTATCCATATGGCAATGACGTTAGTTGAATAGAGCAGTCGTTGTTACAGAAGGAACAGGGAGATGCAGACTGAGTGAATGCGATTTTGTATTGATAGATTGCATAGTAGAAATGTTATCAAAGTTAAGTTATTTGATAATAAACTATAACTAGTTATTCATGGTAGTTAGTCTCATGGACTTTCTAGATTAACGGCCCTTTTCAGGGGTGGGTGGGTGGGATAGAATATCTTATGCCCTGTGAAATTTTGTTGCAGGATGAAACCGGAGTGCCCGGAGCAGACTAGTGTGTGTGTCTATGTCTATGGCAGTTATTTTGGTGCAAAGTTAATAGTTTAGAGAGAAAACTATTAATCACCAAGGGTGTCCGAAGATTAGCAATCCTCCGTCACCCTGCACGAGGTTAAAGATTAAAAGTTCGTAGAATGGTCATCGTTCTAATTGGGCCAAGTGAGCGAAAGAAAAAAAAAGAATGCATATATATATATATATATACACATACATACATGTACACGTCATACTGATCTGGTGGTAGTATTGAGGCAAGTGGGCAGAAGTGAGGCGAAGGCAATAGCAGAGGCAGGTTGTATTTGCAGAAGAAGCAAGTCGAAAACGATTGTTGACAATGTATTGAAACAAACCGAAGCAAACGGGTCTAGCGGGG
>NW_013667567.1:194229-209163 GCF_000517525.1 Limulus polyphemus
AAAGCATTATAAATAGTTATGTTTTTAAAAGAAAAAAAAACCACTATTGTTATAAATAACACATTCAATTGAACTAAATTATGCATGCCTATTTAAATGTATTTACACATGGCTTGTGTATATCGTATATATACAAATATATTATTCATACCTTCGGTGTATAGGACGTAAGCAGATACTGACATCAAATTTTGGGGTAAAAAAGTGCGTCTTATACACCGAAAAATACGGTAGTTATAATATAGTTTAGATATACATTCTTGTATTGTTTGTAGTGAGGTGTGTTTTTGCACGTAGCATGCCGGTGTGTAGTGAGGGAGGCGGTGGGCAAGGCGTATTACCCGGTTTTGAAGTGTCAGTAGTTGGTTTTGATTCACGTTACATGTTATCATTGAACCATAATCTATTAAAGGTCTGATAAATGTAGGTTATTGTCTGTGATCTGCATTCCTAAGTGTGATGACTTATTTTGTGAAGGTAAGCTATTCTGGTTTTAAGTTTCTTTTTGATTTCCTTGAAATGTGTGTGTTAGTTTAGGGTTGATAGTTATGCGTAGAAATTCTGCAGATTTAGAGAGTGTGATAGGGGTATTGTAAATGCTTAGTTTAGCTAACCTGACACGTTTTATTATTTTGTTCAGCCTACGGAAAGATATGATTGCTTGAGGTTTAGTGGGATTGGTTATTATTCTCCATTTGTTGCGCCACTGTGTGATTTTGTCAAGGGCTTTTTTCATTCGTTTTGCCGAGGTGCTCCATAGTGGTATGTCATCAACGTGAGGGGCGTGGTTGGCTGTGGTAGGTCGTTAACGAAGAGTGTATACAGCAACGGGTTTAAGACAGACCCTTGTGCTACACCTGCGCTAAACGTGAAGGGTTGCGAAAGTGACGTGTTAATTTTAACTTGCGCGGATCTATTATCTAGGAAGTTAGATATCCATTTAGTGAATGTGATTGGTATTTTTTGCTTCGTTAGTTGATATTTGAGTCCGTTGTGCCATACCATGTCAAAAGCTTTTCGTACGTTTGGGCGGCTGGGTACCTTTTTCTTCTTCTTGTAATAGTTGTTTGGGTTGTCTTGTCTTGTACTCCAGTCTCAGATGTGGGCTAAGTCTGAATTGCTTGGTCTATTGTGATTGGTTGGGTTTTTACAGTGGGTTGTGGAGTTCTGGTAGGCGGCGGGTGTTATTCGAATGTTGTGAAATATGGGCTTGGGGGTAAAATGGTAAGGGTAGGGATGGGCGAGGCTTCCGGTATGGTTTCTCTGGTTTAAAATGGTCGAATTCAAGAGAGAAGCCGTGGGTGAGGATGAAGTCTGCTGTCGGTTGAGAAGTGACAACTTTCAGGAAGTGAGAGGCTGTACCTGTTTTCTTGGATGTAATTCGGTGAACTGCATGGATAGTTGGGTTGGTTGAAATTTCGAGAGCTTGATGGATTTCTTCTGTGGTAAAGGATAGGTGAACGTTTCTGAGAAATACTGTGTAGAGACTGGCGATACTTTTGGTGGGTTTGAAAACCAAAGGCGGCAGAGGTATCGGAGATCCTCGGGGGTCCTGGGCTGAAGGAGTATACCTCCCTTTCAGGAAATACACGGGCTTCAGACTTGTATCTGTGGATGAAGTTGGCGGTGTTCCGTGGAGAGAAGTCGGCGGCGGCGTTGGATAGGGGACAGTTTGCTTGCTGGCAGAAAGCATGGTAAAATATCTGATGATGGTCATCTTGCTTGTTCCTCGCAGTTATTTTGATGTAAAATCAATTAATTCGAAAAAAATAATTAATCATTAAGGGTGTTCGAAGAGTGAGCAATCTTCCTTCACCCCGTGCGAGACTAAAGATTAAAAAATCCTAAGGGAAATCCTATTCGAGCTAAGTGGGCTGATTTTAAGTGGTTGTAGTTTGATATATCTGTATACTACTAAAAATCTGAGATTGTTTGTTTATGGGCTTATCTGTAATTAAATATAGCAAAAACGGAGCACAGTACCGCCATATTTGTAATGAAATGAGAATAGAAACAGAATAAAACAAGTTTCGTTAACATCGGGCCACAGGTTACCGAGTTAGACCCGTTTTTCGGGTCACATTTATGAAAATATCGGTTAATCTATCTATCTATTCGTTTTCTACCTGATGAATCATTTTAAAATATCTTCTATACAACAATATATGTACAACAGAAATTAAATGACGAGATGAAAATGTGTTATAACGGCGCCTAGAAAGAACAACAATAAAATGGACCTACAATATTATTGACTATTTCCAAATAGTAACTATGGAGACGAGATAATCAAATAAAAATCAAGTCGAAAACAACAACAAAATTTCATAAACGAAAACCTCTCGCCGAGCATTAGCTATTATATTATTTCCCTGTCAATGTTATTAAAACTCTGAGATTGTTTGTTTGTTTGTTTGCTTATTTTCTCAGTCAAAAAATAATTCACACTACCGTTCGCGCTCTTTACGAAACTTCATCGGGCTACGGGTTACCGAGTTAGCGCCGTTTTTCGGCTCACTTTTATGAAAATTTCTAGCATGAGTAATTTGACATCACATCACCGTTCGCGCTCTTTATGAAACTTCTTCGTTCAAAACTATTTCCCTCTCAGTGTTCCCATCTTCATTAAAAGGCGTAAGATGACAAAAACAAGATCTTGAAGAATTTCTCAATAATGTGCCTTGGTTATGGTAGGTAATTCGAAGAAAAATAAAATATTACTGTTTCTTATTTGTAGAAGGTTTAAAAGGAAAGACCACAATATAATGAAGTAATTCATCACAATACCTGAAAACTCTGACTTCACGTTTTTGAAAAGTGAAATGATCTTTACTTTTAGTCCCGATCAACAATCAAATATCTTTTCTTGAATTATGAATAACATGAATGGATTGAAATATTTAATTAAATTATCTCAAAATAAACCTTCATTTCGGTGCAAGATTGCAATTAGCTTAAATTCTTCATAACCTCTGAATAGTGGGTGACCCAACGGGTCACGGGTTGTCTAGTATATACATACACACACATACATAAAAAAGTGTGTGTATGGTATAGTCGGTCTTTATAGTATTCTGGTGGATTGTGGAGAGCGTGTTATGATTGGCTGGTTTATCCCTGTTTCTGATTGGAGGCTAGATTTCCTGTGGATTCAACCAATGGTAGCCACAGGTTATTTTCTAATTTCTAACCAGTAAAGAAGATACGTTTATTAGGGGTAAAGTATAATTATTACTCCTAGACTAGGGATAGGGTATAACATTAGCCAGAAAAAGACCTGAAACAAAAGCATAACAATTACAAATGCTACCAGCTAAATTGAAGAAGCTTAAAGAAAATGTGTATATCAGGAATTATCACCAAAGTAGTAAGGTGTTTAGTATGAAAAGCTTTTCATTGGTAATTCTGTAGCATAACATATAGTCACCTCTATGTATGCGTGATATTAAAGGAGATTTATCAACTGAATTACTTCTTTCGAAAGTGTTTAATGCGTAAAAGATAATAATAGTTATGCTGACAAACAATGTCGTAAGAGTGTTATTAGAGCTTACGTCATTGTGTGATATCACGTGTTAATACAGATTAAAGTGTGGTGTTTGAAAAAATGCAGTCAATAATAATAATGGAAAAAAAAACCGTCTTGATATGTAACTTATCTACAGAGCAGAGGTGTCGCTAGGCGCTGGCACACGGGGCCTGTATCCCAATTCTATTTGCCAGTTCCCCGAATCGATTTTGTGCTCTTGAAAAATCAGAATAGAAAACCATGATCGATATCATAGTGAAACGCCGAAAATTCTAGCGAGTTCTAGCGAAATTTTTAAGCACTTAGCGATGCCTCTGCTCCAGAGTATCTGGAAATTATTTTAACAAAGCTTTGAAACATAAGCCAATAATTTAGTCGTATAATTTCCTTAACAAACATGTGGTTGTGCTTCCAAGAAATTGATGCTATCTTAGCGATTAGGAACTATCCACTGTTTGAACCAACTTGTAAATCACGGTTATACTTGATTAGCTTTTTTTGTCATTTAATTAAGTGCCGTTTAGTTTTGTCAACACTTGCAGAATTTGAATGGACAATATTATTCAAGTTTATGAAAGATCCTTCCAATCATATATTAATTCACGTTGTGTGTTTGTGAGTTTTTTTGTTTCTCCGCGAACTTCACCAACAGTTTTGGAGCTAGCAGTTCCAAACTTGGCAGGAGGAATTGAGGTGGTCCGATAGTTTTTCCGTCATAGGAGTACCAATGGGGTTCAAATGCCCATGGAAAGCCATTCAGGCATGATAAGTTTATAAGTAGGTTTCCAGAGTCGCTGAACCCGAATATAATTTTAATTTTTTGTTCCTGGCCTCCTCCAACCCCAGAGGCGTCATGTTTGAAGCTATGTCTATACCTCCTCTCACAGGCTTGCCAGACCAAAGATTGCATACATGCTCATGTGTAGCTGTCCTAACGGGGGTGGGGGGTTCGGATTCGAATAGGAACACCTTGAAGTAGTTATAAAATAGTGGGGGATACTGGAGGAACTTGATCGGTACATTGTGGCCTCTGTGAATCACAAGGAGGTCTTTGAACCCCACAGCGGAGCGCGGGTATTTTATAAGTATTTCTTTATAGATTAAACTACTTAAAAATTCCAGTTTACCTCAGATAAAACACCCTTTTCTGCAACTTTATAAATTTACGATACAATAAATTTTGTTGGGTAAATTCGGTAATATTAATTATTTTCATTCTTCATGAAAGAGTAAGTGATATGCCAAATATCGTTAAACGTGCTTAATGGTACATAAAAACCTGAACACTCTATAAAAGTTAAGTAGAAATGAACTTAAGCATTTATAACACAAATGCAAGTGACAATTCTAATATAATACTAAAATGAGTTGGAAAATGTAATGTATTTTTATGAAATAGAACTAACAAGACATTCTCGTCATTTATTGCTTTAAAGGTCAGGTACCCTTTTGTACAAGATAGGTTACTAAAGGCTCGAGTTGTAGATTTGTTAGTCACACCCGTTTTTGTGCAGTTGTGACAGAAAAATTATAAAATACATATAAAAGCTTCGAACGTAAAATTCAATTACATACTATATACAACTAAGTATATATTGTTTGTTTTGGAATTTCGCGCAAAGCTACACGAGGGCTATCTGCGCTAGCCGTCCCTAATTTAGCAGTGTAAGACTAGAGGGAAGGCAGCTAGTCATCACCACCCACCGCCAACTCTTGGGCTCTAAGTATATATGAATAGCCAACTGCACAAATGAAATGCACAAGAAAAAATGAGGACATTTCAAATAAAACATAAAACCATCAGGTGGCTATCTAAGAATATTTTAAGTTAAACCTGAAATCATGAGGTGGCTATCTCAGAATATTTCAAGTTAAACATACAACCATTAGATGACTGTTTCAGAATATTTCAAGTTAAACATGAAACCATCAGGATATTTCAAGTCAAATATTAAACCATAAATTTAGGAATTAATTTAACTGAGAAATGAACGCATCTATCCGAACTTAATAAGTTATTGAAAAAGAAAACAATTCATTGTTGTGAGGTAGCAATTTTTATTCTACTTTTAGTTATGATTTTGTTGATTTTTAAGTACGTTTCCATCTTTTGTTTGGTTAAGTTATATATTTATTTGTCTTCATCGCTAGCTCACCTATCTCCTAGTGAGCATTAAATACCCCCCTGTGACACAGCGGTATGTCTGCGGATTCACAACGCTAGAATCCGGGTTTCGATACCCACGGTGGCCAGGCCACAGATAGCCCATTGTGTAGCTTTGTGCTTAATTACAAACAAACAAACTCACCTGTCTCCTAGTGAGCATTAAATATTAAAGAAGATATTTTAATATTAAGACATAACACGAGGTTCCCCTAGCGGCGACGCATGTATACAAAGTTCATGACCGATTATCTAACACAAGTGTTAACGCAAGAGGGCAAGGAACAAAAATTCCGGTAATTGTTTTTGGTATATGTTACATAAACCATTGGAAAATACGGGATCTGCTGCATTCAAATCTACAATCGAGTTTTGCAGTTGAGAATTATGAGCAGTCAAAGAGTCACATGGTTCCTTAGTGACCGCGCCACCTTACTAGCGAAGGTCTCAAATGCTAATTCATTATATCTTTTTTTTTTAAATTTTAAAATCATACTATGTGACCTTTTCTTTATTATCTGTTTGACGTTGGAAACTTAGTTCTTGATCTTCTGATGTGGTGGAAGACTACTACTGCCACCACTAGTGTCAGCACCAAACCTATTTGTGAGTGCTACCACAACATCTTTGGGTTTGATAGATGGATTTGCTTCAACAATGGTGATTGCTTATGACATGCCAAAGAGTAGCAACGTTACAGTTACGGTCAGCGGGGTTTGAAGCTACCTGCTGAAGATCTAATGGGTTCTGGTCTCAGAAACAGATGCAACGACAGGTGAAGAAGAAGAAGAAGGCTCGAGTAGTGGACCCGTCGGTTACATAACAAGAGTACTGTCATTAAGTATAGGCTTCTGTTGATGACGTGGCCACTTATAACTCGGTAAACTGTTGTCTGATTTGGAAACTGTAAGCTGTAATGGTCACATATATGCTACATCTTAGTCACATTCACCAAAATCATGTAAATTCTGGAATTTTTCGTCCGATCCCTGCTTCCGAGGCGCCTCGGGTTGAGAGAAAAATCATTTGTTACATTGTTAGATACGTGATATGTAATGTCGTGGTTTGGGAAAATAATAAAAAGCCTTAACACTTGACTTTAACGAGAGACGAAATAGTTATATTGTAGATTGCAGATTTGTTTTGTAAAACATATTATTGCAAAATAGCTGGAATACTCGTCCCCTGGACGGGAGTTATGTAAATTCATCATTAATGAAAGATTATCTTAGGACATGAAAAGTTACCTCCGTTATATGTAATTGTAAAAAACGCTCATAAAATCTGCCAAACACAGAATGTGAAACCCTCATATTTACGTGTATTTCCGCACGGACCCAACAAACCTTCAAGCCAAATGTGGTGAAGATCCATCAATAGGGGGCGAAGTAGTGGTAAAAAACGCCATAGAAACCGCAAAATGCAAAACTAAAAATTTGTATATACCCCCACATGAACCTAATGAACCTCAATACCAACTTTGCAAAGTAGTTACATGAACATACAACAGACAGTACTATTATATTTATATAGATATTTAATTGATTGTTATTTGTGATTTAACAAGTGTACAATGTTGTTGAATGTAATAATCTTGTAAATTAGGTATTTCTTCTTTTGGTTCTATTTTTTTCTCAGTAGTTATTATTGTTACCAGTATTTTATGGTTTTGATATTGATAATATTGTTGTTTTTTTCAGTATTAGTGTTCGTATTTTGAGATCGAGATATATATTCAATAAATTCTAGCCAGACGCTCCTTTATTGGTGTTTAATATTTTATAAGGCTTGTATTTTGCTTAATAAATCTCTCAGTGTTTCGTAACGTAGCAGTATCTTTGTTGTATGATACGTTATTGTTCAGCGAATTTGGTGCAAATTGCAGCCTTCTAGTTTCCCTCGTGATAGGCCTACCATGGCCTGCTGGTTAGGGCGCTAGACTTGCAATCTATGGATCGTGGAATCGAACCTGTAATTGAACATGCACGCTATTGGGAACGTAGTTAAGTAACATTCAATCTCACTTAATCTTATATAAAAAGTAGCCTAAAAGTTGGCGATGAATGGTAATGACAAACTAAGTGCCTTTCTTGTAGTCTATAACTTCAAAATTAAGGACGGCTAGCGCGAATAAGCGTTGAGAAGCTTTGCACGAAATTCAAGTGAAAAAATCCCCATGACCTATATAAACGGATTGTAGTATACCCCGGTTAAGACAAACTTGTGTCTTTTGCGAATATTTTTGTGTGAAACATGTCCACTTGGTTTATTATAAAACATTTATTAGTCATATAAGCGTTATATCTCATAAGTGAAAAGGTTGTACAATTTGATATTCATACTGTGATATCGGAAAGCCCAATCTATCAAAGACGTTGCAAATATAGGTCAATATATATATGTTTGTATGAAAAACACAACTTTACACTTGGGAAGCTTTAAGAATGTATAAACACTAAACAAGACTATTTTACTAAAGGTTTAAGAAAAACAACAACATGTAACATTCTTTGCAAATAAAGGGAGAGGCGTCATTTCGGAAAAATTCGGGTAGGGTGTGCGGGCATAACTGTTTCCGTATATAGAAACTTTTCTGTCCCAAACGGCATAACAAATGAGAAAAACTAGACAGTTCAACCGTTACATGCTTCGAGCAGCAGGAGAACTAAACGTGTATTCTGTATGAACACACACCGGATGAGACATCTATGGATTCCTGTGCGGTCAGACTATTGAAACGGGTGCTGGGAGACCGTAGTTCTCATATTGTTTTTGTATAAAGCTAGTAAGGTTATTTACTGACGTCCCTAATTTTGAACTTTGAAGTACTAACTACAGGAACGGTAGCCAGTCAGCAACACCCTATTGCTTACCATCCACGCTATGGGGTTAACCCTAACTCTTGTAAAGCTCACACAGCTTAAAGCTGTAATCGCACCCAACCTTCAGACCATTCGCTTGTTGTTCATATCATTTTTATAAGTCTGTGCATTATATAAAATCCTACCTTATATTAATTAATTATTTCCTCTAGCGTTAACTAGGCTGCAGTTTTTCTTAGTAAATCCAAAACTGATATATTTAATATAAGGCATCCTTATCCAGATATTTTCAAGAACTGGTATCTCGTGAACCTGGTGCTTTCCTGTTGTTTCATCGTCTTCCTGAAAAAATGGTTCTGGTTCTTTCTCCATTAGGCGTTATTGTAATCAGTTTGATTCATTAACTCTGATGGTTTATATAAACACCCAAGATATTCTTTCCATCTTTCTTTACTCTCTTCATTTTTTGTCCATCTTTATTCAATGTTTGGTTAAACTTGTAAGTTAACGATCTTAGAACTCATTTTTCTTTGAGTTCTTTGTTCTTCCATTTGTTTGCACTTTCATCTAGCGTATATTTTCTTGTATTTTGGTATTTGTTGTTACAATCTCCATTGAAAGATCTACATTGTGGTTTCTTTTTCTTTAAATTTTTATATAAAATGTGTCCTCCTATATCCACCGTTTACGAATTCTTGTTTTTTTCTCGATAAAGTCTCTTGTAGTGAATGAAACTAATATCTAATTAAGCTCCTTATATATTCATGGTGTTCATTGAACGGGAAAAGTCAGTATAGACTAGCGGCAGATATGAGTCTGATATCTAATTAAACTCCTTATATATTCATGATGTTCATTGAACGGGAAAAGCCAGTATAGACTATCGGCAGATATGGGTCCGATATCTAATTAAACTCCTTATATATTCATGCTGTTCATTGAACGGGAAAGTCAGTATAGACTAGCGGCAGATATGGGTCTGATATCTAATTAAACTCCTTATATATTCATGATGTTCATTGAACGGGAAAAGCCAGTATAGACTATCGGCAGATATGGGTCCGATATCTAATTAAACTCCTTATATATTCATGCTGTTCTTTGAACGGGAAAGTCAGTATAGACTAGCGGCAGATATGGGTCTGATATCTAATTAAACTCCTTATATATTCATGCTGTTCTTTGAACGGGAAAAGTCAGTATAGACTAATGGTAATTGTATAGACCTTATAGCTAACTTACCTCTTTTAGTTACCCATACTGAACATGGAAAGGATGTCGCAGGTACAAAATATGTATTTATACACCAATAAAATAATCAATATAATTCCCATGTTTTAGCATGCATTAAATTCAATCAATATATTGTATAAAATATTACACATACTTCAATAATCAACTCCTGATAATGCATCGCCCAGTTCTTCCTTAGCATTTTAATAGTCGTGGACTTTGAAATTCACGCACAATGTTTTACAAGCCTTAACTCCAAATATAATACAAGCTAAACGTATGAAAAAAAAAAACATACTGATAATAAATAAAAAGTAAGAAAGAAAACTAGCGTTTAAATTGTAAATGTTCATTTAATTATATTTTTTCAGAAATCATATATTTTACTAATAGGTGCTTATTAATTGTAGCAAAAATAAACATTTGAATGTGAGAAAAGTCCGCAAATTTCTTTAATTAATAGTTTTATACTACGCTCATATGGTTCGTTTTTGTTTGTTGTTAATCACAAAGTTACACAATGGGTTATCTGCGCTGTGTCCACAACAAGTATCGAAACCAGACTTTTAACCTCCGACTTACTGCTGGAGGTGTGTGTGTGTGTGTGGTGTGGGGGGGGGGGTCTCCTCTGCACCAAATTTCATCTTGCGGATTTTAATAGCTATAGATTCGATAAAATAGGTTTAATACAATCTTCAACAAGATTTGTTGTTAAATTTTGAATTTTCATAAGAAGATGATTTCGTTAAAAAAAAAGTGGAGAATGTAACCATATTTCAACAGTTATCTTTATAAATACATTACACGTTATATACCGACGTTATTAATACAAGAGTGTTTGTTAAAAACAACGATGCTACTGCGTGGTTGTGGATGAAACACAGAAGATATGGGTTTTATAATATTAGAAGCTGATACCAAATAAATCATTTTTTTTATTATTTCTTCCTATTAGAAGTTTCGAAATTTAACATTCTATAATCTGATTTAGATTCACAGTTCTGTACAAAAACAATATATTTCTTTGTAAGTTACGAGTATCTTCAGACTTCAAAATCATAAAACAAGTGTTTTCGACAAAACTTTAAATATAAACGTATAGTTATGTACACAGTTTAGAATGAGACTGTACTGAAGCTATTTCAAAAGTACGGTTTGTATGTATTATTCCAAATACGAATTATATATATGTATATACTAGCTGGAGTACACATTCCCTGGACTGAAGTTATGTAAATTCATGATTAATGAAATGTTATTTTGGGACCAACAAACCTTCATACCAAATTTGGTGAAGATCCATCAACAGGGGGCGAAGTAGTTGTAAAAAAACCGCAAAAACGCCCATAAAAACCGCAAAACACAAAACTTAAAATTTGCCTCCCTACCAATTTGGGTGAAGATCCATCCACACCCTGCGAAGTAGTTAGATGGTTATACAACAGACAACAGACAGTATTATCATATTTATTTAGATATATTTAATTGATAATACAATAACACAAGCTGATGTTAAGTAAGGGCATTTTAACAGAAAAATGACAAAAGAATCTATGAATTTGTTTATCTTTAAAATGGGTGATAGGATCGTGACAAACGTGAAAATATTATCAGTTCTTATGTGCATTAAACCAAATACAATCTAGTTGTGGAAAACAAGGTCACATGAAATAACATCAAAAATAAGGTTGTTTATTGCGCTTGTTTGTTGTAAGGCATAAAGCAATACGATGGGCTATCTGCGCTTCGCCCACCACGAGAATCGAAACCCGATTTTTAGCGGTGTGCGCCCACGGATATTCCGCTGAGCCACTGAGGGGAGAAAAATAAGGGGATGCTGGTTTTATACGCTCTATTCTTTATGTGTTAAATTTATAACTGTTTTGCAATTGTTATAAACATATATGTAATATAAATGAAAAACATACTGATAATACTACAAAATATTTACACGTTTAAAGTAGTAAATATAATACATCATGTAAGCACAGCATTTTAGTTTGTTTAACATATTTAACAGTTTTTATTAGATCAGTTGAAATATACAATTATACATCATGTAAGCACAGCATTTTAGTTTGTTTAACATATTTAACAGTTTTTATTAGATCAGTTGAAATATACAATTATACATCATGTAAGCACAGCATTTTAGTTTGTTTAACATATTTAACAGTTTTTATTAGATCAGTTGAAATATACAATTATACATCATGTAAGCACAGCATTTTAGTTTGTTTAACATATTTAACAGTTTTTATTAGATCAGTTGAAATATACAATAATACATCATGTAAGCACAGCATTTTAGTTTGTCTAACATATTTAACAGTTTTTATTAGATCAGTTGAAATATACAATTATACATCATGTAAGCACAGCATTTTAGTTTGTTTAACATATTTAACAGTTTTTATTAGATCAGTTGAAATATACAATTATACGATGTTTTTATAAGTAATTTACTCCATGTATCTACAACACGACGTTTTTTATATGTAGTTTGCTTTATGTGTCTTATTTGATCACGAAGTTAGGAAAACACATTAGGTTAGGTTTACCCTTTCGAAAGCACTTGGGTTATAAGTTTTTGTATTTTGATCTCATTTGATCAGTCTAGTCTGAACTACGTTACCAACTCAGAGCCAGTGAGAACACTCAGAATCTCCATAGGAAAACAACTAGAACACCAGAAAGCTGGTTTGTAGGAGATGAGTAATTATTGCAGTCACGTGATGTGTTACCCCATTTTCGCTTCTTCTGAACCATATGTCACAAGTGTATGTATGTATCTTTTTTTAATATTATTATTTCAGAGTGTTTTACTTAAATTATCAATTCATTTAATATTATTCTTACTTTGCGCTATTTATTTTAAGGTACTAGAATTAATATACATAAATCTAGAACTTTGTTATCAGTTTGTATTTTCTAGGCATCAAAATAATTGTTGATTGAAGAGCAGCTTCTACATTGGGAAACCCTCCAGTATTGTAATATTTACTTTGTTGGTTTAATAGCAGCTTCTACATTGTGAAACCCTCCAGTATGTAATATTTACTTTGTTGGTTGAAGAGCAGCTTCTACATTGTGAAACCCTCCAGTTTGTAATATTTACTTTGTTGGTTGAAGACCAGCTTCTACATTGTGAAACCCTCTAGTATGTAACATGTATTTTTTCGGTTGAAGAGCAGCTTCTACATTGTGAAACCCTCCAGTATGTAATATTTACTTTGTTGGTTGAAGAGCAGCTTTTACATTGTGAAACCCTCCAGCATGTAATATTTACTTTGTTGGTTGAAGAGCAGCTTTTACATTGTGAAACCCTCCAGCATGGAATATTTATTTTTTCGGTTGAAGAGCAGCTTCTACATTATGAAACCCTTCAGTATGTAATATTTACTTTGTTGGTTGAAGAGCAGCTTCTACACTGTGAAACCCTCCAGTATGTAATATTTATTTTTCGGTTGAAGAGCAACTTTTACATTATGAAACCCTCCAGTATGTAATATTTACTTTTGTGGTTAAAGAGCAGCTTTTATATTGTGAAACCCTCCATTATGTAACATGTATTTTGAGCCGTATAACTACCTAGTATATATATATTGCGTGTAGAGGAGTATACAGATGCATACATCATCACACGTTTGCATAATTTTGCCTTCGTTATTAGTACATGTAGTCTGGCATGGCCAGGTGGTTGGGGCGCTTTACTCCTTATTGGCGAGTCGCGGGTTCGAATGCCAGTTACTGAACATGCTCGCCTTTCGTTAATAAAAAAAGTGGAGTTGGCGGTGGGTGGTGTTGACTATCTGCTTTTACTCTAGTCTATCACTGCTAAACCGGGGACGGCTAGCGCAGATAGATTTGTGCTGAATTCAAAACAAACCAGTTTGTTGAAGAAATGTAGATTATTTTTATTTTCTTAATACGTTTCATTCTGGTCATTCTTATACACACGTATATATATCACATGATACCTATGGTGGTATAGTGGTCGCAAGTGACGCGAAAATATTACATCACAACGAATACTTTCATTCTTAAGATAATATGGTTCAAAGCTGCTTAGAAAATCGCATACCCTTTTTTTTACATTTATAAAAATGAACATACGTCGTAGAAAAAGGAGGAATGAAAATGTGTTTCATATTGCGTTACGGACAGGATAATTAAATAATCGAAAAGTAGATTTAGCTTAGAGAAGCAGAAAAATGTGATTAAAGTAATTCTTAAATAACAATTTAGCATTAGTGTGTTTGTTGTAACCCAGCTGACCTGATAAGCTCTGGATCGGGCAAAAATAGTACGGTTGGAATACTATTATTAAACAGTATTCTAATTCTTGAAAATCCCTAAGGGTTTGTTATGGATTTCGCGCAAAGCTACATGAGAGCTATCTACGCTAGCCATCCCTAATTTAGCAGTGTAAGACTAGAGGGAAGGCAGCTATTCATCACCACGCACCGCCAACTCTTGGGCTACTATTTTACCAACGAATAGTGGGATTGACTAAAAGGGCGAGCATGTTTGGTGTGACGGGAATTCGAACCCGCGACCCACAGATTGCGAGCGCCCTAACCACCTGGCCATGCCGAGCCATCCCTAAGGGACTAGATAAAGAATGTAGCGTTTAGAAATATAATAGGGCTAATACTAATGTCAAGTGACAGATATAATTAATTATGTCCACCAAATGTGTTATATAAGCCATTGTTGTAATAATGTGAATAGAGTAGTGGTTTGGCAACAGGAACACTGCAATACATAAATATCGTGAGGACTTGGCCAACACTATCTGGTTCGGTATTATAAATTCATGCAACCATTGATATTAACATCTGTTCTATGCAATATAAAGTAATGCGTATATATATAGTAGGTCGACATTAAATTAATGTTGCGTTTTGGAACACTTTCATTAACCCCCCCCCCCAAGAAAAAAACAAAAAAAAACGTATATCACGTATAATAGTTAAACGAACTGCCTAAACATCATGTTAGTGTAGTCTATATAATGTGTAAAGTTTAGTATACTCTAATCCCTTATAGTGATAGCACACGACGAGACGTACATTCACCATGTAATGCTGTTTGAATACAAGAAGGGAAACAATGCCTTTGTAACCACAAAGAATACCAAAAATGTTTATGGAAATGTTTTGAACGTTCGTAAGTGTCAACGA
>NW_013667567.1:210060-227649 GCF_000517525.1 Limulus polyphemus
AAATTTGGCCACTTCTGCAGTCGTTAATCTGGGATTCATTTCAATGTTCCTCTTGACAGCCTTTTTTGTCCTCTCCGATGGACCAGGACGACCCGGACGCTGCTCAGTTGTTTCCTTGCCGTGTTTCCTGAACTGCACGATGATTATGTTGACTGTCGAAAGCGGGATTCCCAAATTCTGCGAAATTTGCCGCTGACTTATTCCACCACCTGCTTGACCAACTATCCTTCATCTAACAAAATCTGACAATTCGAGAGAACCTTGAGTTCTAGGCATGTTGTAGCACAAGATAATTAGTGTGCGGACAATTTTCATTTATATAGTGCTCTGTGAACACAAATTAGTTAGCATAAATTAGTTAAATGACGAAAAATTAGGTGTCTATTTACTTGTGACCACTCAGTGTATATATATAATATGCCCTGCCATCTAGTCGTTTCAGAACAACAAATATTAATCGTTTCGTAAAAATTTCATTGGCTATGCTGATAGGATCGAATGCTATGACTTAAATATTTACATGGATTCCCCGGTGGGTCAGCGTATGTTTACAGACTTTATAGCGCTAAAATCTGAGGTTCGTTTCCTAACGGTGAAGATAGTGCATGTAACCTATTGAGTAGCTTTGCGCTAAACAACAACAACGACGTTCAGAGTTGTCTTTATATGAAACTAGCTGGAGTACCCGTCCGTTGGACGGGTGAAATAAAAACTCGTTTGTAACAAAGGAGAAGATATTGTGCTTTTATTTTTTTTCTTAACATAATCAATATTAAAAGTGCAATAAAAATAGATAAAGGCAACGATACTGAAAATAAAAACATACTGTTTTCAAGAATCCTATCATAATGAAATTATCACCGTGTCAGTTTTGGTGCTGATTGATCAAGAAATGTGGAAACGTATAAGGAACAGATAAACACACATATTGACGTATAATTATATAGATAGTGGCTGCTCTCATTGTAAAGAAAGCGATTGACTTTCAGGTAAAAACGTAACTACTGTCAGTTTAACTGCTCATATAAAACTAATATACAGCGTACTAATAGTGGTTGATAAGACTAAAAGCATACTGCTACAAGTCAATGTCTAGTTGAACTATAAATAGTTACCATACACTGTTATTATATAGTACATTGCCAAGCAACTGGAATAAACTATTAAGGTATCAGTTGTGCTGGTTAATATTATATCTTTAGAAAAAAAAAGAAATTGAAGTATTAATGCTTCAACTTACCTTAGAAGTGGCGTTCTGCTTGTTGAAGCGAAATTCGTATGGTGGTTAGCCATACTAGTGTTCATTGCAGTCTGTAGAACTAAATTTTATAAGGGCTTTCAAATTAATACCATTTCTGTGATGGCAGATATACTACACCTTGCACGAGGCCTGTTTTCATTATGCACATGTGCACATCTACATTTTTATTTCGTATGATCACAGCTGGTTGTAACAACTACAAAAGCTAGGGCCAACTGATAAGAACAAAAGCTGTATCAAAATAAACTTTGAACTCTTCAGTATCTCTCTTACCTGTACTTCCACGATCAACAAGTGGGGATATCGTTCATTGGATGATTTTGAGTAAGTTGAAAAAATATACATATTGTGTTCAGTTCAAAGAACGTTATTTTAGGTTAACAACTTTTTGTTTTGGTTTATGAACAGCTCACTTTATTCAGTTCAGTGATTTCCCAACTAACTCGGAAAAATGTTCTATTTAGATTTCCTTTATCACACTTTAAAGCATTACGATATAGCAAAGTATTAATTTATAATCAGAGATAATCATGATTAACTTTTTCAACTACCCTACGTTATGAAATTAGACTTAACAAATTAGTTAATTTTCAAGGTGTATAAAAATCCACAACAAAGTACAATACAATATACTGATAACAGAATTTAGCGTTTTTCCTTTTAACAATTCATAATAATCCTTTTTCAGCTTAGATGTACATTTAGATATGCGAAAACAAGTCTAAAATCTCAGACAACCTTCTAACTCGTATTACATGAATCATTTATTGTTTCTTTATTGCTAATATTTGTTATACTAAATACGACCTGTAAGAAAAATTGAGAATGTCCAGCTTATATTAATTATGTAATCGTACGACTCTTCCTAAATATATTTCACTATTTTTGAACTCTATAATTACCGATGGGGTCCATTGACCCCACCAGGTTTTTGAATCCTATTTTTCTAAATCAAAGTGCTCGTGAGTCCGTGACAATCCCTAGGTTATGTGTCCCGTGGCACAGCGATAAGTCTGAGAGCTTATAACACTAAAAATCGAATTTCGATACTCGCAGTCGGTAGAGCACAGAAAGCCCATTGTGTAATTTTGTGCTTAACAACAACAACAAAACACACCTTAGGTTGCATACCGAAACCATAACTTTACATGTGCATTTCTAGCCATCTCAGACCAATTTGTACAGCCTTCTGTATCACCTGTTTAAATAGATTGATTTCTGAAAATTGCAGAAACGCGTATACGCTAGTTTGGGCAAAAGTTACTGTAGGAAAACTTTATCCGTGTAAAAATACAAGCATCTGTTTATGATCTCACAACATTTGGCCAATGTGATCAGCGTTACTAGAAGCTGCTTAAAAATTGAAAAACTTTCCATGAACATATCTACCCAAACATTCATTCTATATTTGGCATGAAGGGATGAAATCTAAACTACACAAAAACCAGCGTGTATCACGTCACGCTTGATTTCTCGAAATAAGCGGAGTCATAAAAGCCAAAATGCACTTATCCAGATAAAATAGTTTGATTACTGTCTGCCCATTACGATTTTAGTGACGAGGGTGCAAGAGGGCCGTGAGGGTGTGTGTGTGCCGTGAAACCATATAAATGTAGTGAGTATTGATATAAAAAGCCTAAAGTAAAGACGTAGTGTGGGATCACCTAGTCTAGAAACAACTGCATAAAATTTATCATGAAAGTAAAAATATCGATTCAATTTTATACTTAAATCGTTTCTGAATTAAGATATTTTCTGTAATATGAACAACGTTTTCAATAAAAACAAACCTCTTTAATAAACGGAGACTCCAAATTAAGAAATCAACAAATATGTTTCCAGTTTTGTTGTCCATAGATTTCATTTTATAGTTTCAGTGCATAGACTAACAACAATATTAGGTTACAGTTTTGTTGCTAAGCGACATGATATAAAAGCCATTGTTGAAACGTAGTGTTACCAAAACGCACTGGCTTTTCTATATATTAGAAGTTGTTAATCTAACGGACTTATACCAATAACTACTCTATGAATGTGCCACGAATTATTTTCGTGAATGATCTTAATTTTGATTGGCTCACATAGGAATTTACCGACGTTTGACTGCATCGACTGCTTTTTGTTGGTCGAGCTTGATTTCTCAAAATTTATTTATTTCAGTTAGTTATAAAATGTGAAGTTAGGGTATATCATAAGATAGGGATGGTAGTTTGTTTGTTTGTAATTAATCACAAAGCTACACAATGGGCTATCTGTGCTCTGCCCACCACGGGTATCGAAACCAGGATTCTAGCGTTGTAAGTCCGCAAACATACCGCTGTCCCACTGGGAGGCAGGGGTGGTAGTACTTGCCCCGTCATTTTTGACGGGCTATACCCTAGTACGATATCAAAAAGTCCATCTGTACTAAACATTCGTTTTACGAAATGGCAAGAATATAGCTTATCGAGCTTATATGCAGTCAGCAAGAAACAAGCTCTAGTCAAAAGAGTTGTAAAAATTTCTACAGAACAGTAATAATAGTAATGGTCAAACATAACTATTTTTGTAGATCCTTTCAACCTTAGCAAAGCAAGTCAACTTATAAAGTTAAGCATGAAATTATTGTACATTATTTAGAGATTTAAATAAGCATCCTTTTCAGGGTGAATAGATGTTATACAATACACTAATTGTAGAAATGAATTAACAATGTTTTACATATAAAACATCAGGGAAGAATAGAAAACTGAATAGAGTCACCATTGTGGAATCACATCTAGTGAGTCTGAAACTATATGGGGAGATCTCAATAGAACTCCAAGGTAGTTGCCAGCAAGTGTAACTCAACTCCAGCTCTTGTCAAGGCCATCAAAGAGCAGTCAAAAAAAGATTAGAGGTACTGCTGATGAACAAAGTAGGTGAGTTAGTAGGCACAAACTGAACAAGAGTGCAAACTATGGAACAGTTACAAGCCTCTCCAAGCTATAAGGTAGCCTTTCAGGGTGACCATGGTGTTGCAGGTCTGTGAAGCCAATCAGGTTTCACAGATGTTCAAAAGGGAGATCTGGTCTATTTCTGGAAGTATTTCAGATAGAAAAATGTTTGGAATGGCTGATCTGAGGTGTAGGCAGTCTAATGCTTGATCTTGTGCTTGGACGATTCAATTGTGTACCTCATCTAGCATTTAGCTAGAACACAACCAGGGTTCTGAGTTGCACTGATGATTTGACTCAGTGGAAAACCAAGCAGTCCATAAAGCCAAATCTCAGAAATGGAGAGATACCAACAGTCTGGCAGCTTATACAGACAGTCTGATCACGTATGGATAAGTTCAGTGAGAAACTTTCCAGTGAGATGATGAGGCATGGCCTAGTGGTGAGGCATGTCCTCACCTCAACAGAAACAGTTTACATCACTACTAGGTTCAAAGTGGTAACTTCGAGCTAGTCACTGGATAAAATAAGAAGCCTGCAGCAGCAGCTGCGATGGCTACACCTTGGACAATCTGTTCTCTTTAGGCACTTCAACAACACGAAATTTTAGCCACGAAAAGGGTTAAACAGCCACTCACACACTCTGGCACTGAGGTTCAATCACAATGTTAATGTTAGGTTATCCAGGGTTACACTGAAATGGTCGTATATATGATAAGCAAAGTTGAAGCAACTGAGGCTAGTAGTAAGGCTAGGGTTACATTTATTTAACTTCAGCCTGAAGTAAATACGTGGTCACCAATACATTTGAGATCGTTGGTTGACGATTGTACAAACAGGTTTAGACCTAATGCAGTGAAAGCAACTTGGTAACTTGTTGATTAAATATGTCAATGTATCTGTGGGGTAAAACAACAGTGACTCACCACAACATAGATACAATGAATCAGGAACTAAGGTGGGCAATGAAGTGTCTTATTGATGATATCTCATTAACCTTCTCACTATGGACGGGTCAAAGTACACATGCCAAGACTTTTTACAGAATTACATTGAAAATTTAATTAAACTACTTTATTGTCAATATGTACAAATAAATGTGGCATCAAAACGTAGTTCACAAATCAAGTTTTAATAGCATATGAGTTTTAAGTTCTTACTTTTATAAATAGTAAAGAAATCCCCAATTATATATCGGATAAAACTCAATTTCTTTCTACCACTCTCTGTAATTCCTACTTTACTAATGATTTGTTTTACGAAAAGCTATTAAAGTAAGAGATGTTCTACAGGATTTTAACGATATTGTTTTGTAACCAATTATTAAATGGGTCAAATCTACATCTTAATAACAGATGTCTATTTCCACTTTTTTAGATAGAAAACAAATATTTGACGTGTATTGAAACTTGCTAACATAAATTATGTGCTATAGAAGATTTTGTTTGTTTGTAGTTAAGCACAAAGCTACACAGTGAGCTATCTGTGCTCTGCTCACCACAGATCTCGAAAACTGGTTTCTAGTGTTGTAAGTCCGCAGACATACCGCTGTGCATATACGTTGGAGATTAAGATTATAAACTGTCGAATGTTCAAAGATGTTCATAGTGGCGGCATCGGTTGCACCAGAATGAATTAAATGATGCTGGACGAAAATATTGCAAGGTAAAGAAAAAATAATTAAAACATTACCATTAAGCGACAAAACTTCAACATCTGAAATCAAAATAACTCGCGCAAGGAGATAATGTATTAATAAATGGGTAATTTCAACTGAAAATTATTTTTGCATTTGGACAGGAACCATGGTCAAAATGGGCAAAAACAACAACACATCTTGTTTTAGAAAGAAATAAAATTTGAAAATGATGGTGAAATTTAAGTGAATTTTTAAGTACAATTTAATAGGCTTGTCTTTCTTATTAACACTTGAATGATTGACTTTTATTCACATTTTTATAGGTCTATGACTTAAATTGTTATCGTTACAGGACCGTTCATGATACATGAGCCACAAAACAATGTAACCAAAAAATATGATCAACATTACTATTAATCCTAGTAATAACTGTTGTAGTTCACTATGTATATGACAGAAAACGAGTGATTTCACTCAATGTTTGGTCGGTTCTTTTGAACGTTGTGCGTAAAATGCAAAAAAAAATCTCAATATTATGCAAAATGTTGACCTCAATTATAGACTACTGTATAAAAAGTACTCGTTAAATTGAGAAGAAAATTCAGTTTAAGTATAGTTTTTTCATAAGAATGCCAAAAATGTTCCGGAACAAAACATTCAACATTCAACCCGCCATCTGGAAGAGTTAAAAAAAAAGCATGTAATTTAAATCTCTTTCTTTGATAACGTATAAAATAAAAAAATACTTGAAAGAAAATTTAAAACACCATAAAAACTTTACTTATTGACTGATGCATAATGTGTTTTTGGTTTCACTCCAAAGAATATAATACACGTATCAACGAAACGAATAAAAGCTTGTGATTAAAATATATTTATATAACAATTTTATATTCTTTCCTTTGTTATCAAGCCCTAATTAAGGATGATAACACACACATATTTATAAGGAAATGCCCATCTGTATGTAAGTTTTATGCGTATTTTACGTAACTGCGATAATTCAGTGGAATCAGTTTTATTTACTATAACTTTTAAGTTAAATTCATGTTAATGCTAATTCCAACATTAATTTTACGCCCCACCGCACAGCGCCTCAGTGGGTGGTCTGAGGGCTTATAGCTTTAAAAATCGGGTTATATGCTAAACGATATAGAGGTATTGGTTATGTCAGTTAAAGACTTCATTACATACATCACATCACTCTGTGTTTGATTTTTATGTGCATTTGTAATTATACTAAACATTGAGAACAAGGTAAAACGTGTCTAAATATTACTGTAGGTTTATCAGTAATGTAAGTAGTCAAGGCTTCCTGGTCAAAGTGTTCTATTGTAAATATCCTAGTGAATGGTTAATTTCGATTTTTCTCTGCATTTATTTTCTCGGTTTTGGCATACGCACAAATATTGCACACACATTTTATACCTCGCCATCTGGAGGTGACCAGCGTCGTCTTTTTCTCTGTTCAACACAATGATATCAAACTTTTTTTTTCTACTGATACTTTTTTCTTTCTTTGTACTATTTCTCAAAATGATAATTAATTGATTGGCTGGACATTTAATTTCAATAAAACAGTAAGGAAGGTCGTCTCTTTGATCTCCATCTTACATCATGCAAGATTAAGGATAGTTCCTTCTGGTTGAAAAAGATATAAGAAAAAATTTGTCATCCACACACTACTTACTAATCAGGAAGATACAAAAGGACCTCATTATATGTAAAAATTAATAAAGGTGAAACATCGCTTAGAAACCTAGTTGAACCAGTCTTTGGAAAATGTAGACGAGTTTATAAATCCATAGTAGAAATCAAATAACTAAAGAAAGACCCGTAGGACTTAATTCAAATACTCTTAACATTTTTTGGAGCCAATAAAAACTAGAAGAAGAATGACCTATTCTCATCTAAAAGTCGTCTTTAAAGTCTTCAGCATAAGATTTAATAAGGTGGATAGTTGAACACTAGCATTTGAACTTGAAACGGCCACAGGGTTATGTGTTTGGGCATAAACCTCTCTGTGACTTTCATCGAACAAGGAATGGGTCTGTGCAGAGAGTAATTGCCCCATTCATTAGGTAATAAGTCTTTATGGGATGATGTGGAAAAGTGAGAAGTAAGATTTTATTACTATAAATTTCCTGTTATCTGTATTAATTTTCCAGATAATTACATGCATATTTAGACATTAATGGTATTTAGACATTGTCTCATGTTACCATCAGACTGTCCACCACTATTCTACACGGATAAAGGGGGAATTTTATTTTAGCTGATTATTTTGTTACTGTTACACAGACTGACAAGAGATACTATGGTGAAAGACGTAAAGGACTTTGAGTATCCAGAGGTGAAACACAGTTTACATATTGTTTACTTAGAGCAAATTCTTATTGGGGTATCTGCTGTGTCGGTCGCTGGGAATTGAACCTCGGATGTTAGTGTTGCAAGTCCATAAACTTACCACTGTATCATCGCCTCTCTACTTCTATCTTTTGTCTTTCTGCTAGTTTCCTCTAGCCCTTAATATTTTATATTGAACCAAGGACCTCATCATTCATTCTATATCTTAACGAAGACCTCATAACTCATCCTATGTCCGAGGTCTCCGTGTACTACAACATGACCGATTTTTTAAAGGCTAATATAGCATTTCTTGCCACTTGTTCTATTCGTTCGCTTCACTAAGACCTCATTATTCATTCTAGATCTTAATGAAGACCTCATAACTCATCCTATGTCCGAGGTCTCCGTGTGCTACAACATGACCGATTTTTTAAAGGCTAATATAGCATTTCTTGCCACTTGTTCTATTCGTTCGCTTCACTAAGACCTCATCATTCATTCTAGATCTTAATCGAGCTAGTGTCCCTAGTTCATTTTGATTTATTAATCGAGAATTTACCTCTCATTCTATCCATTAACCGAGGACTCCGTCATTTATTCTACTGTGTAAAAAATGACTCCATATCTTATAATCAAATACTTGCTGTGAATTTTTACATTGGCGATTTGTCCACTGACTAATGAATCTTTCGGTATACGCAGCCTAGCATATTAACCACTATTCAACTTCAAGCATTTCGAAGTACGAGTTTTTATTTATTTGTTTATGGCAGCTACGAAGGCTGTCTTTTGGCGTCTCTGATTTTGAACTGTCGATCATAGAGAGTATAATCGGCCAGCACTACCCACCACCATCTCTTGGGCTATTCTGTTACCAACGGAGTGGGAAATTTACAGTCTGTTATATTATTACTGTTCCACCGCATGTTCGGCGCCGTTTTCCGATACCCTGACACGCAGACTGTGAGTCGAATGCCTTGACCATCATATCATGCAAGTCTCAGCATAGAGTGTCCTGAGATATCGTTACAAGACTATCAGTTTTATTGTAGTTTAAAGGTTATAATTTACAATCTGTTATATTATTACGGTTCCACCGCATGTTCGGCGCCGTTTTCCGATACCCTGACACGCAAATTGTGAGTCGAATGCCTTAACCATCATATCATGCAAGTCTCAGCATAGAGTGTCCTGAGATATCGTTACAAGGCTATCAGTTTTATTGTAGTTTAAAGGTTATAATTTTATTTGTAAATGTTATTCTCCGAAAGTGTGTCGTCTGTCAGTCAGTCAGTAGACACAAAAATGACGTCACATGAATCACGAGAAGAATTGTACACTTTGTAGGTTGCAACACAGCATGACATATGAACTTCAAAAGCAATAAAATAATAATATTTGTTACTTTTAATTTTTGTAGTATTTACTTTTGCAATAGAACACATTCGGGACCCTGCGAATGTACATTTAGTTATATGTGAAGATCAAATGTATCAAGATTTTCGATTTGTCTCAATTTTATATTTTAAATTAGTGGGTTTTTTTAAACAGGCTACTTGAAAATATTTATAGATTTTTTTAACTTAGATGTGTCCATAAAAAGAAAGGTATTATCCACTAAACGACAAATAGAGAAATAAGTTATTTTGAACGTATATTCAATATTTCTGAAAACGCAAACAAAATCGCTTGTTCACAGCCACAGTAAATTGACCAAAAACTAAGTCTAAAGTCAGAGAACTTCGTAGCTGTTCAGCTCAGATCATCTGCCACATGTGTGCTTTACTCGTTGTTCACTCATTTAGAGTCTAAAAGAGATCCTACTTTAACTGTAGAAGTACGTGACTTAAACTGTTGGATATACAAGACTGTTTAGTGTAAGTGTTATTATCTAGTTTATTTTGTCAATTAATATTTAATGGTTGTTTAGTTTTCATGACAAGAGTGTTGAATGTTGATTATTTTAAATTCGTAAGTTGTAATTAATTTCGTAACGTAACTCTGTATCAGTGGTACGGTGTTTTTCTCGCCAAGTGAATATTGTTACATCATAGTGTCTTCTAGGTTGTAGAAAATTCCAGGCTTCAATTGGGGAAGGTATATATATATAGGTGACCAGCGAGTGACGTGAAAGTAAAGTTCAGTCAGAAGAAAGTTAGAAAACATGAGGTTAGCCAGCGTGTGAGTGATTAGCTGTAACAGGCAATATTTTAAAGTGAATTTCACAGATTAATTAATAGAGATAAGGAGAATATTTTGTCTTGCCAAAGGGTGTTCTAAAGTAATTGATCCCCTCTGTGTGGACTTTGACGAAAACGAGACAATTATTTCAAGTTCAGGATACAACTGTGGTAACCCATGGAGTAGCGTAAATGAATTATTCCCTGATACTATAGGCCCAGCATGGCCAGGTGGTTAGGGCGCTTGACTCACAATTTGAGGGTCGCGGGTTCGAATCCTCTTTCCACCAAACATGTTTGCCATTTCAGCCGTGGGGGCGTTATAATGTGAAGGTCAATAGCACTATTCGTTGGTAAAAGAGTAGCCCAAAGGTTGGCGGTGGGTGGTGATGACTAGTTGCTTTCTCTCTAGTCTTTCACTGCTAAGTTAGGGACGGCCAGCGCAGATAGCCCTCGTGTAGCTTTGCGCGAAATTCAAAACAAACAAACACTGATAATATTGTGATAAGAGTAGACAAGCATAGATTTTCTTGTCAATTGGATTCTAAAGTAATTGAATCAGCCTAAGTGGACCTTTGACAATAAAAGAGAATTGTTTAGAATTTTAGATATAACTGTGCTATTTCATAGTGTAAATAATTTCTGTACATACGTTTGACCTGTTTTGAATATCTTAATTTAAAACAAGTGGATTGCGTGCTGTTCATTTATTGCTCGAATTTATCGCCAACAAATCACAGACATCTACTGTAGAAGAATCACAGCCCAACCCATATATATATATATATAATCTGGACATAAACTGACTCCGTGAAATAAAGTGAGGATCTAACAGATAGAATACAAACGAATTTCACACCATCAATTCTATGTGAAGTGGGGAATATAGCCGCTAGAAAACAATAATCAAAGACATCACCAATTTTTTTTGTAAAATAGAGAATCTACGAAACAGAATAGAAACATTAAAGTCACTTTCACCACTTTGTACTTTGGAGTTTCTACGACATGGAAGATAAATATTAGAAACACCATTGATTTTTTCTGGATAGGGTTAGTTAGTAAACTAACAATAAAGCTACTCGAAAGATAAAGTTAAAAATTACATTTAATTAAGTCTGACCATAGTATTCTGATACAAAGACCGAGAAAAAATGATGGATAACTAGGTCCATTAAAGTTGTAACAGGTGTTATCATGGTTACAGGCTTGTCATGATGGCAAACAGACTTGACTATTGTGTGTAAATGTTTTTAACAAACAGTTCAGAAAATCTTCTTGGATGGCAGTTTTTGAAGATTACATCGAATTTATATGTTTGTACTCAAGGGCCCCCAGTGGCACAGTGGTATGTCTGCGGACTTATAACGCTAGAATCCGGGTTTCCATGCAGAGCACAGATAGCCCATTGTGTAGCTTTGTGCTTAGTTACAAAGAAACTGTACTCAAGCATTTTTATATATTTTACTTACTGAAAATAAAGAACCATTTATTTTGAACACTATTGAAATATTACAAAATAAATAAAACACTCGTGAAACACTATGTATGCCACATGCATTTGAAATAATACTAATTCCAGACAAATATATTCAAGTATTACTCTTGACTGATGCATCTACATGAGAAACACATAGCAGCTGCAGCTTATCTTAGTGAGCATCTTTGTCATCTTCTTATCTGTGTTTCAAGGTGGCTCAGAGTACTCGGTTTTTAAAACTTTTAACTCCAAACAAAAACAAAAAGTGGCCAAAGCAAAGATAGTCCACTGGTGGTTTAATGCTTTTCTATCAAACAAACTTCTTATCTTGTGTATGCATTAAATGTAAGAATAAATGCGAATTGGTTCCTACAAAAACTAGAGTAGTTCATATACAATATTACATAAGAACTTCACAGTTTTATTAATAATTTTTTTACATCCCACAGTTATTTTTATAATATTTTGTATTAGTATCAGTATTTTCAGTACATGAGACACGAACCTAAAATTGCAAGTGAAAGACCCAGATGGTTCAGTCATAGTCATATCTAAGTTAGAGACGCTTACTAACCAGAGTAAAATAATTCATTAACATTCATCGCATACACGGCTAATGTTACAGCACACAACTATCTAACATCTGCTACAACATAAAGTATGTGAATCAAATGTGCAGGCGATAATGTGAAGCTTTTTTTAAAAATGTGGAATAAAAAAAAAAGAAGACAATGTGTTAAAAATAATCTAGATAAAACCGAGTACTTTATCTACTGCAGTAAATAATACAGAAAGTTGAACAGTGAAGACAATTGGTCAGCAAAGTGACTTGAAAGTAAATATAATAAACCTGATTAGTTTAATTGAAGAATACACGATTAGCAGAAGAAAATGATGAAAAAGAATTCCACAAGCGAGTTTTGGCTCTCTTACATAGAACGATCTACTTTCTATAAATGTCAATCCGATTCTTGTCCACAACGACAAAACTGCATATCACAGTTTCACAAACAATATTCTCTCTGCAGCTTATCAATTAGAAAACAGTACTCATATGACAGCTGCAAAGTATATCATTCAAACAGAAGGTCAAGGACACAATATAACTATCCTGAGGAACAATAAATAAGTTTCTTGACTGGTCAAGCCACAAAAAGTAACACCTCAGGTTGAATTTATCACATGACCTGTACTGTATTTAGAGTGTCCAAACTAAGAACTTAGAGAAACTCAAAGTAAGAAATTTATACTATGCGAGACTAAAATCACCAGAATTGTGTAATAATAATAATAACGATGCCAATCAATTAACCATACTCGGGGTGGTATATAAATTAAAAAAGGAGGAAGACGTAAAGAACAAATGTCACAATTCTCATACTAGGGGAGATTGAGGATTTTTAAAAATATTTCCTTTTAAGCTTAAGATCTTAAAACCTATATAATATCAACATCTGATTTATTAACTACGTTTAAATATCAAATTTATTTGTATATATTTATCATATATATTGCCGGTATTATATTTTCGCCTTATCATTATTTATTAACTGGTTTTTGTTTATCATAAGTTTAAAATTACTGGTTTTCTTACTTGTTTCTAAAAAAAGAGTTTTTACATTCATGCATTTTGTAAAGGGTTTTATATCAGTTTTTTTACGTATCTATCTATGTTTTCTTTAAAATTCGTAGCCTATTCTCTTGTATTTTGAATATTATATCTTATCTTCAAAGTTGAAAAAGGTTTTAAAATATCCACATTGCAATGATGTATTTCATTTATTGCTAAGGGGTATTATTTTTATGTCGTAATTTTATGCGGTCTGTTCGACTGCCCTTTTCTAAGGCAGACAGATGATTACTGTTTAAATATTCTAATTTTTTTTAGTTCTATTTATTTATATTGCAAATTGCAAAATATGTTAGATTACCTCTTCTAAATAGGGTAGGTAGTCTCTGTTAATTATTTTTGATAAGTAAATGCAATGAATGTTCCTCTGTTTGTGTATATATATATATATATATACTTATGTTCTTTATTATAGGGTAATTTTATGTATATTCTGTGCTAGAGAATATACTTATGATATTTTCATCGTTAAAGGTATATTTTTGTATGATATAATAAGTTTAACATATTCTCAATGATTTTTTAACATTTATTTATGATGTAAAGTCTCTTTTTTATTACTTTTGTTTTCTTGATTATATACTCATTTCATCATCTGGTGTATTATCATAATTCTAAATGATAAGAAGGGGTTTCTGTTTTTATCTTAATTTTTCACATATCATGTTCATTTTAGTTTTAACATATTTTGAAAGATTATATCATATTTCATTATGTGCTGTTTGTAATTTTATTTTTTCTGAAAAGGTTCTTGTTTCTTATTTTTATTTATCTGTACTTCTTTGTTTAACGGTTTTGTTTTTTTTTGTGATGTATAAATCATTCATAGGAACGAGGGAAAGTTAATAAATTTTCGGCCATGTTGTAAGTTTAAAGTTATTGGGAGCTTGAGGACAAACATGAACAGAGATGGAGGGAAAGTGTGATAAACAGGAATATCATGCATTTTCCACCGACTTTTATTTATGTCTGCAAACTTATAATGCTAAAAACCGGGTTTCGATACCCGTGGTGGATAGAACACAGATAGCTCATTGTGCAGCTTTGCTTTTAATTTCAAACAACCAACCAATTGACTTTTATAACAATAGGAATCTCAACAGCAATTAGTGTGGTTAATTGTCAGGTTAACAGTATTTTTGTTTAAATATTTTGTGCAACCTATTATTTATCAGAAACCTTGCTAACTAACGAAACTATGGACACACAAGGAATTTAGTGCACATTTTATATAGTTTAATACCATATGCTTTGAAAAAGAAATCTAGATACTGGTAATTTAGGGTTAATATCGAAGGAAAAGTAATAATCAAACGCTTCTGGGTGATTCATTGTTAAATTTGAGGAGCTATAACGCTAAAAATTGGGGTTTAATACTTGGGGTGGGCACAAGACAGATAGGTCATTGTATAACGTTATACTTAACAAAAATTCCCATATATAACTATAGTTCTTTTTTTTTAAGAGCTGTTCTGTATAATTAATTATATTTTGAACTACAAGTACTGATTATTTACTCGGCTAGGATCGTTTTATGAACCTTCCTAATATCATTAAAAGTTGTTTATAAATAGTACTGGTCATCCTTTAATAAAAAAATATATATATTCTAAGACTTGAAACTATGTTCTTGAATGATAGATAAAAACTTCAAAGTAAAGTAAGAAATATTTACTCATATTGTGTTCACACAATTCAATAATGAGGCACTTGAATCCTGTGTACCAATATAATTTTGTTTCGAAATAATTATTTGGGTTCTACGAATGTTCAAAAAGGCATTACTTATAAATAACTAATACTCCACGGTGTGTGTGTGCATGAGTGTTCAAAAAGGCATTACTTATAAATAACTAATACTCCACGGTGTGTGTGTGCATGAGTGTTCAAAAAGGCATTACTTATAATATAACTAATACTCCACGGTGTGTGTTTGCATGAGTGTTCAAAAAGGCATTACTTATAAATAACTAATACTCCACGGTGTGTGTGTGCATGAGTGTTCAAAAAGGCATTACTTATGTTTTTTTCTATTTAACCTAATCAATTAAACTAAAGCTTCTACGCTTTATTTTTTAAAAAAACATAGTTAAAAAGATATAGAAGAATTAATAAAAAGTAGGCTTCCTTTGACAAAGTAGTTTTTATGCCCATATCCATATTATAATTCCTGTAGAGGGAGTGGAGTCGAAGCTACTATTCCACTTCTAAAGCATCGTAAACCTATTTTGTTCCACGCTTTGAGAAAACTTTCAGGACTTTCAGAATACCATTGAAGACATGCTTTCATTGTTTACCGCTAACGTAATGAACAATGCACCTAACACACTCAACAAAGTTAGTTCTTCACCAGTTATCGTGACTTGAAAGATGAAAGAAAAAACAATTTCCAGAGAACTCACTAAAGCCACACAGCTAGCTTTTTCCATACAGAGGGCGTTAACATGAAAATAATGGGTACCGAAACTAAATAATCCAATCCTTAATATAATCAAAGGTACAGTTCCACATTCTGGAAATATAGTCTCGTTAAATAATAACTGGTAAGCGTAAAATATTATAGTCTGGATAACAGAGTAATGGAACATAACTGTAGCATAGTGTAAGGATTTGATCTGACGTACTATTATATTTGTCAATGACCCACAAAAACCCATAACCTAAAGCTAGTAAGAACCCAAGAATCCTCCAAACATTAACGAAGGACGGGTAATCAGGATGATCCCGACCATGGATAACGTGATGGCTATGACATTAATTAATGGCAGAAAGTCCAAAGATTTGTACAAGAACGAGACAGATAGAGTTCCACTAATTCCTCTGGTACAAATGATTAGATATTGGCCCAGAGTTTTCGGAAAAAAAGAATGACCGCCATGCAAAATAATTGGTACACAAATAAGAGCCATGTATATTCCACGGTGAATCAATATAGCTAGTTTGGAGAAATGTGGAACACGTTTAACTAGCACACATTGACCACAGTAGGTGATACAACTAAGTGAAGCTAGGATAATTCCAATACCAGGAAATTTTATTTTCTGAAACGGAGACACAAATATTTTTGACATTTCAAATGAATTTTTTCGACTTGCTATTTTTCGTAATCCGGTTTTTGATATTCTTCTTTATCTCTGATATCTTAAGTTGCAGTTTACTTTGTCCGGACAACCTAGAATATGATAGAAAAACAAAATACAGTCATGAGTTTTGTTATCAAATGAAACTCATAATAATGTTGTTTTATTGATTATGCGTAGCTTTACTTAAACAAAAAATTAATATTTTGACTCCAACCGAAACCATGTGTAATTGAATTTAGTACTACTTCGTGCAAATAATTTACTGCTTAATAAAGAGAACAAGATACAAGCGACTGACATGGAGTCATCATTCGTATACACTAGCCCATTAAACAAGTTGGTAATTTAATCCCGTTCCGTAACGGTAATATCCGTGTATTTCATTATATTAAATATTTTTAACTTTTTCAAAACACTTAGTATAAGGATCTTTCAAAGAAAACTTTTTGCAATAACATTTATACTAGAAAAGTTATATTTAACTAAATGAATACTTATTCCTGGTATGAACTACTATATAACAAAACAAATACACTTTTTTATTATTCACTAAGTAATAATTATAATATAGTTTTGTTTCAGTTTTTCAATTATAAGTACTCCAAAACCTAAAAAAAATTAGTCTTTCGATTTATTCAACAAACAAGGGAAAAATAATAGATATATAAAAATGTAGAGACAAAGAACATATTAAAGATGAAAACACGATTGGTGACTTTCAAAAGTTATGTTGAATCGACTTTAGTAGTTTCTTTTTCAGGGCACCTACATAAGGTTGTACACGTTTTAGAACATAAAAACATATAAGCAAACAATGATAAAGACATGCTGTAAAAACAAATGTAAATCAAAAGCTTAATATACTAACATTAACTGGTGTGTAATATGTTGATAAAGTCTGAAGGAAATAGATCATGCTTGACACCATGATTTTCTGGATGACATTACACCCAGGATATTCTTTCATTATTTATTACTAGCTGTACCCGGCCGCGCGTTGCTGTGGCTCAGTCTGGTTAAATGGAAAAGAAAGAAAAGAGAAAGCGCACGTT
>NW_013667568.1:0-2807 GCF_000517525.1 Limulus polyphemus
AATACGGTAAACAAATTAGATAAATATTAATATCATTCCAAAGACGAGTAACATTTTTTTGTAATGTTGTTCGTAGAGGGTAATATTTAAATTATATTTGAAATCCTCTTATCACTACATCACACTAATAAAAACATAAAACATATTATTTGTCGTGGCCTAGATATAAAATTAAACCTTTATTTCCCTATATCATACCTATAATTGTATTTTTCTTATGTTTATTATATCAAAGCTATCGATTTATATTCATCATAATTTCATAACTTTGATACCAGATGTCGGTTATTGTTATCTAGTACCCGTCTTAAAGCAGTGTTCCACAGTTAAACGAATTTTCGTCGCTCAATACATTGTTGCCCTATGATGGCTCACAAATAAAAATATTTTAACGTAGAGAAAAGTCCGTGTAAAAAGTACTTTAATGTAGAGAAAAGACCGTGTAAAAAAGTACTTTAATGTAGAAAAAAGTCCGTGTATAAAAGTATTTTAACGTAGAAAAAAGTTCGTGTATAATTCTACATATTTATTTACCTACGTTATGAGTCTTTATTGTACAGAAACTAGTATCTCTAACCTATTTTCAAAACTCTTTCTGGTCTCTTTGCCTGTAAAATGTTAAATATTTACCGTGCTCAACCACTGGTTGGAGTTTGAACAACTTCACATACATTTAAGAAATTTGCGTAAAAAATAAATTCTCCAAATAAAATGTTAATCCATATATAAAGGTTCTTTCTCTCTCTCAATGAAACTAACTTATCTTTAACGGTGACGAATAATATGTTTAGTCACTTACGTGCTTTCTACAGGATGTACGCAAAGTCCAGAATCATAGGCACTTGTTATTTGAAGTACGAAAAATGTCTTTATTTTTATTTCCCTATATCAACATTTTAAAATTAAAGGTTTAATTTTACATCTAGGCCACGACAAATAATATGTTTTATGTTTTTATTAGTGTGATGTCCGTGTCGTATTGAGTAGTTGTTGGCCGTTGTTTTGATTAATACCTACTGATGGTCCACTGTTTCGTACTTGGATGGCAATAGCTTCCACAGTTAAACGAATATTGTACGTTGTTGCTCGATGAAGGCTCTATTAAGATAACCAAAAGCTCTTAAATAAAAGTATGTTAACGTAGAGAAAAGTCCGTATATAATTCTATATACTTATAGTATATTGTTAATTAAATAGCAGTGTACATATTTAGCATTTTACACGCAAAGAGACAAGTACAGAGTTTTAAAAATAGGTTAGAGATAATATTTTCTGTGGAATAAACTTATGATAAATTATTTATTATTAGAAATATATTTTTTAAGTTAGTACTATAAACTCTAGTAGTGAAAAGTCATGTAGTTAACACATATCACTCATTTTTTTTATTATTTTCCTTGAAGGGGTGACTTAGTGATTACTTTAATAAACCATCTGTGCAAACATACTGTCAAATTTCACACACACAACTTACTACGCTTCATCCCGTGGGATCATGTCCTGGTCTTTCCTCCATTTAAACGTTGAATAACATTGAGAACGAGCGAAATATATTGTCTAGGGCAACGTGAAGCGGTTATGATTTAATTCTTGCTGATTAGATACTAAATAGTAAAAAGGAAGACTTAAGTATGCATTGCCAAACTGCAATAAAAATTTTACAATAAAGTAATTTTGAAATTCTCAAATAAATATTCTGAACTATTTTACTGAATAATGAAAATCTCATCACAAGTGGTCGAAAACACTCTTAGCCTGATTTAAAACACACTTAGCCTGATTCAGATGAGCTGATTTTGTGCCTTCGCATCTTTGTTTGACAGAATCTTTGATTTTATTGACATAAATAAGCGGTTTGAAAGTCGTTATAGCTATTTTGTTTTATTATAGTTTGTTGAACGTATTATTATTAATATATTGTTATTTGTATTTTCTATCTGATTGGCTAAATGACCAGGCTAGAGATTCTTAGTGCTCAGGTATATCTGTCTTTAATTTTGAACTATTAATCATTAGTTAAGCAGTCAGTAGCACCTGCTGTTGCGAAGGCTTTGTTCGGCTTTGAACCCAACAGCGGGATTACGTGTGTGTGTGTGTGTGTGTTGCTATAGCAAAGTCACATGTGGCTATCTACTTTGTCCACCGAGGGGAATCGCACCCTTGATTTTAGCGTTGTAAATCCGAAGACTTACCGCGGGATTAACCGTTAGTCTTATAGCGTTCCAACAGCTGAAAGTGCGGAGAGCGTTCAGTGTTATCGCAAAGCGATCTTCGGATCTTCAGATACGCAGCCCTGGGTGGTAGCCACTAGACCATGATCGTCATACATAACACCTATAAATCCTGCCACAATCTACGACTTTGATAACAATAATTCTGAGGAAGGCAGAGCTATGATGTTATCTTACGTACCTAACTGTCCGATTGTAACAACAGATGAAATAGAACAATCTCATTTTTAGTGAAAACTGTGTTTCATTTTTATTGAATTTTGCAGGTGTCTCGCAATGGCCACTTATTGAGAAGATCAGTGACAAAAAGTGATTACCAGGGTTAGTATCCAAGAAATATTTCATTGAAATACATAAATGAATACAACTAGACCAGCTCCCCAGTGGCACAGCGGTAAATCTGTGAACTTACAACGCTAGAAACCGGGTTTTGACGCCCGTGGTGGGCAGAGCACAGATAGTCCATTGTGTAGTTTTGTGCTTGATTACAAACAAACAAACAATTAGACGAAGACAAGCGCAATAGTATGTTTGTTTGTTTGTAATTAAGCACAAAACTACACAATGGACTATCTG
>NW_013667568.1:3643-17265 GCF_000517525.1 Limulus polyphemus
TAACTCTTATACCGACTTTTGTTTGAATAGTAACTCTGATACTGACTTTTGTTTGAATAATAACTCTAATACCGACTGTTGTTTGAATACTAACTCTTATACCGACTTTTGTTTGAATAGTAACTCTGATACTGACTTTTGTTTGAATAATAACTCTAATACCGACTGTTGTTTGAATACTAACTCTTATACCGACTTTTGTTTGAATAGTAACTCTGATACTGACTTTTGTTTGAATAATAACTCTAATACCGACTGTTGTTTGAATACTAACTCTTATACCGACTTTTGTTTGAATAGTAACTCTGATACTGACTTTTGTTTGAATAATAACTCTAATACTGACTTTTGTTTGAATACTAACTCTTATACCGACTTTTGTTTGAATGCTAACTCTTATACCGACTTTTGTTTGAATACTAACTCTGATACTGACTTTTGTTTGAATACTAACTCTGATACTGACTTTTGTTTAAATAATAACTATGATACTGACTTTTGTTTGAATACTAACTCTGATTCTGACTTTTGTTTGAATACTGACTCTGATACTGAGTTTTGTTTGAATAGCACCTCTGATACTGACTTTTGTTTGAATACTAACTCTGATTCTGACTTTTGTTTGAATGCTGACTCTTATACCGACTTTTGTTTGAATACTAACTCTGACACTAACTTTTGTTTGAATACTAACTTTGACACTGAGTTTTGTTTGAATACTAACTTTGACACTGAGTTTTGTTTGAATAATAACTCTAATACTGAGTGTTGTTTGAATAGTAACTCTGATACTGAGTGTTGTTTGAATAGTAACTCTGATACTGAGTTTTGTTTGAATAATAACTCTAATACTGAGTGTTGTTTGAATAGTAACTCTGATACTGAGTTTTGTTTGAATAGTAACTCTGATACTGAGTTTTGTTTGAATAGCACCTCTGATACTGAGTGTTGTTTGAATACTAACTCTGATTCTGACTTTTGTTTGAATGCTGACTCTTATACCGACTTTTGTTTGAATACTAACTCTGACACTGACTTTTGTTTGAATACTAACTTTGACACTGAGTTTTGTTTGAATAATAACTCTAATACTGAGTGTTGTTTGAATAGTTACTCTGATACTGAGTTTTGTTTGAATAGTAACTCTGATACTGAGTGTAGTTTGAATAGTAACTCTGATACTGAGTGTTGTTTGAATAGTAACTCTGATATTCAGTTTTTGTTTGAATAGTAACTCTGATACTGAGTTTTGTTTGAATAATAACTCTGATACTGAGTGTTGTTTGAATAGTAACTCTGATACTGAGTGTTGTTTGAATAGTAACTCTAATACTGAGTTTTGTTTGAATAGTAACTCTGATACTGAGTTTTGTTTGAATGCTAACTCTGACACTGACTTTTGTTTGAATACTAACTCTGACACTGACTTTTGTTTGAATACTAACTCTGACACTGACTTTTGTTTGAATACAAACTCTGATACTGAGTGTTGTTTGAATAGTAACTCTGACACTGACTTTTGTTTGAATACTAACTCTGACACTGACTTTTGTTTGAATACTAACTCTGACACTGACTTTTGTTTGAATACAAACTCTGATACTGAGTGTTGTTTGAATAGTAACTCTGATATTGAGTTTTTGTCACTGACCTTGCCATTTCCCTCTTCTATTGGTAAAACAAGAAATTATGTAGTGCTATATTTTTTTTTGTTTATTCATATCCGTAAAGAAAAATGTGGTAAAGTATTTCAGTCTTTGTTAAATATTCTAAATCCTAACTTACCCACAATAATGGCCGAAAGAAGCCCGTGTTTCAGAAAATCCTGAAACCTACATATGGATATTTTTCAAATTACTTTCTGGAATGTTTTAAAACTCTTGTTATATCTTACAATAATATATCATTATTAGACTTAGCGAGCTACCAACAGAAGTTTGTATAATGATACCAGTTAGTGAATGAGTGGAACTTATGCAATTCGTTAGTGTTTGTCTTGTAAAAGACCGTTAAGAGTGAAGTGGCTAAGATGACGTAGTAGCACGTGCTTCTTACCTTAAAAGCATTTGTCATAGATATTTGTCAAGCGTAGGTAAAGGATGTAGTTAATTCCATTTTCATATTTGTAATTTGACACTAATAAAACTCTCCGCAACGTACGCTTCAACGTAATGTATTTTCAATACGGTAAACAAATTAGATAAATATTAATATCATTCCAAAGACGAGTAACATTTTTTAGTAATGTTGTTCGTAGAGGGTAATATTTAAGTTATATTTGAAATCCTTTTATAAGAAGTGCCACGAATCAAAATTGCTAGTTATTTAATAACTATTGCAGTATAAACACAGACAACACTGATATCAGTTCAAGGATGTTTTCCTGCTAGTTATGGATGATAATGAATTAATACAAAATAAGCTAATGCTATATGAAATACAGCTGCTTTTTGGTGTGCTAATTATCTGTAGACAACTTCGCTATCGATGTGAGAACTGTCCTCCAATCTGAGAAAAAAAAAAGTTACAGAATGGAGTGAAAACTTGACCCTTAAAGGTCAAATGTAGGCATCCTGGTTCAAATGAGTGAATATTGATCGGGTACTAGATCTGGGAAGGTCAGGTGCTATCTGGCTCGAAAGACGGCCAAAAACACTTATTTCAATTTTGCCTCTAGTTAAGGTCGAGACACCAGTTGTGTAACGTTGAAAAGCGCTCCAGGATGTCTAAAGGCCTAAAAGGAAAAAAAGGGATTTGACTTTCTTTGAATTGATGAATGAGGCTTTGTTACTTAGCCATTATTTGGTGACGGCAGTTTATGGTAACTGAAACATGAAAAAGAAGGTGACTGGTAATAATGATATTCATTAATTTTGAGGATGGTGTTTAATTTAGTTTTGTAATATACATTCAAGTATCAAAATATCAAATATTTAATTTGAATTCACTGAGGAGTTGCCTGGAGGGGTCGCCTGTTTTAACCACTTCCATCAATATACAGTAACGCGTCGTCTGTCAGGCAGTCAGTAGACACTAAAATGACGTCACATAAGGAACGCTTAACGTTTTGAGTTGTACTGTTGCGACGTCAGTAAAACGTGCGCATGCCATGAATCACGAGAAGAATTATGCACTTTGTAAGTTACCACACAGCATGACATATGAACTTCAAAAGCAAGAAATAAAAATATTTGTTCCTCTTAATTTTAATTACTCTTGAAAGAGAAAAACTTTCGTGGACCCCGCGGAAGTACATCTAGTATAATAACAATAACTTATAGGTATTATTATATTATTATTAAGTCTTAAATATTAGACTTACAGTGTAAAAAAGTATAAGCCACAAATTGGCTTTATGGATTTAATACATTTGTAACCGAAATAATCCTAGAAGTCTTTTATTTGTTTTATAGCGTAAAACCACATTGGGCTATCTGCTCTGTCCACCGCAGGGAATCGAACCCCAAATTTTGGGGTGGTAAGTTCGTAAACTTACCATTGTCCCAATGCGGGGACGGAAGTATTTAAAGATTCCTGAAATGCTGTTCATATTTTAGATCTGTCAAAAATCCTAAAATTATTATAATTGACAGTGTTGTAACAAGATGATAAGTCAATGTAGGGTGATTTTGACAAGAATTCTTAGCCTAATCGTATTGTAACACGGTCTTTACTGCCTGACGAAGGTCGTCTGCTAGAAAAGTTGCACAAAATAAACTAGAAAAATTTTTTATTTAGGCGTATCAATTTATTCTTTATTATCATATGTCTAAGTTAACTTTATAGATCTGAACTAAAAATTAACCCGGTGATGAATACAACTAATTTTATATAGTTTTCTTGCGTTTTTCATTACAAAAATTAGAATGAGTTGTTTTATCAAATTTACACCCTCGCTGTTAACGATACCTCCAATCGCAAATTTCATATACATGCCAATTATGTACTATTTTTCATCATGTGTCTCTTGTACTGTTTACACCGTAATCTTTATCGTGATATGCATAGAAATGCATGATTGGTAGATTTTCAACAATGAATTAGACACATGTATTGGATGCCTAGTTTTTATATTTCCATCAAACTTATTACCAATTTTTGGAATAACGATAAACTTTACAGCAAATATAACTTTGCCATTTCCCTTCTTCTGAAATTTAAAAGTTGATTTTGAATTTCAAATGAAACCAGCAGCATGTAATATAACGAAACCTAACTATTTTACAACCCCAAAAAGTAGTATATTTTATATACTATATAGTGCAATGTTCAATCTTCTTGGGTTGAGTTCTATACCCTAAAAATGTGTAATTTAAACCGTTTCGGGTTAAAATCAACACTCACAACATGTTTTTTTTAGCTGAAACTTGAAACCTTATGAACTTGATAAAATTGGAGAAGGAGGAAACTTACACCATTTTCAAAGATTGGAGGTTTCAGTCCCAAGGGGGAGGGAATATATGCTTCAGCCTAAAAGGTTGAAGGTTAAGCTACATGCTACGTTCATTTTCTGGATATGATAATGAAACTTTCATTTACATTTTTTAGATCTTGAGAAAAATAAAAATTAATAGTACTGCTTATCATAGGTTATGTTGCCCCCCAGTGGCACAGCGGTATGTCTGCGGACTTACAATGCTAGAAACCTGGTTTCGATACCCGTGGTGGGCAGAGCACAGATAGCCCTTTGTGTAACTTTGTGCTTAACTACAAACAAACATAAACATAGGTTATATTTACTAGATTATTGCTTATTGAAAATCATGTGGATGTTCTTTTCAATCATGAAATTTTCTCTAATGCGCGTAATAAGTCTCATTATTTAGGCTGAAAAACGGTTGGTTGGTTTTCTGTCGCAAAGATATACCATGAGCTAGCTGCGCTCTGTCCATCGCGGAGAATCGAATCCTCGATCTTAGCTTGTAAATATATATATGTGAAGGTTCACCTAATTTAGGATTAGAACTTACTAGCTTACAAGTTTTTGCTCTCGCCATCTGGAGGCAAGTAAGATTAGTATTTTTTATTTGCTGTTCTTTTTTCCATACTTGTGCATACTGAGTTGAATTTGTTGACTGTGTCAATCGTTAGGAAGCATTACTATTTTAGTTCCAATATGCATCTCCAACAAACTCTTATCATAAATTTTACTCCCTATAAAAAACAAAAACGGCAAGTGCGTCAGTTAGGATGGGGCCTACAACGCCAGCTGCCCCCTCCAGCTCAAAAGGGGCCCCAAATGCAGTTTATTTGAGACATTTCTAGTCCGGCTGGATTAACACATATATGAGCAAATTACGCCATACCGTAGGGCCCACATTTGAACTGGGGGATACACGTCAGGTAAATTCTTTGCCCCCGTCCCACCAAACATGCTCCCCCCTTTCAGCCGTGGGGGCGTTATAAAGTGACGGTCAATCCCACTATTCGTTGGTAAAGAGTAGCCCAAGAGTTGGCGGTGGGTGGTGATGACTAGCTGCCTTCCCTCTAGTCTTACACTGCTAAATTAGGGACGGCTAGCGCAGATAGCCCTCGTGTAGCTTTGCGCTAAATTCAAAAACAAACAAACAATCTCTGTTATCTGTACGAAAATTTAAAAATTCGAATCAACTCTTCGAACCGTGACATGAAAATGTCTTTAGGAACCTTCGTTGAACTTGACACACTATTCTGATTGTTTTCAATAATAAACAAATAAAACTAATTAATAAAATTAATGGTAGGTTTATGTATTTGTTGATGTGAGACAAAAACGGGCATTGTTTCTATTTGTGTACCTTTATTTTTTGTGCGAGCAATAACAATACTTGGAAGCATCCAGAAAAATCGTATATATTCGTTATTTTATTTTAAAACGATAAAATAAAACAAATACATAGCTGAAAATTTTGTTTTGTAAATATATTTGGAGTAGATGGACAGTAGGGTTGATCGTGATCCTGAGGATAGAGTGCCAGACTATGGATCTGTGGATCCTATGTTCACATCCTGTTAATGCCAAAAATCACGTTTCACATTTTGTGACCGTGGGTACATTATACTTGTGATGGTCAAATTCCACTATTTGGTCAGACAAGAGTAGCCCAAACGTTGGCGGTGGATGTTGTTGACTAACTACCTTCCCTGTAGTCTATCAATTCAAAATTAAGGACTGCTAGCGCAAATAGATCTTGAGTAGCTTTGCGCAAATATTTGAAAAGAAACAAATAGAAGGACAGCATGTAATGATATATAACCTTTGTCGAACATTTGTTAACATTTTCACTTATGATGTTAGTGATGTATTTGTCGGATACATCTTACGTTGAGCTACGGATGGTGATCTTGGATTACAAGTATAACATAAATATCACAAGCATTTAATAGGAAGACAACTGGTGACTCTGAAAGCCAGTCTGAAAATGGTGGTTTATACAGAAATAAAAGACTGAAAACCAGAAAACTTCATTAAAATACTTCCAGAAACTCCAGAACAAGTAATTGCTTCCAAACTATCCTGAAAAAGAGTCGCAAATTCAAACCCTTTGTTCTCTACTTATTTATTTATTTTCTTAAGTTTGTAAGCAGTTTGAATTCACATTGGGAGTCCTATTCTGTCATGACTCCTAAAATTACCTATCAATACCTAACCTACACCAAGATTCCGCCAAGGCTTGGTGGGAGAATTAGAAGTTAGCCGTCATTTCTACGACCTTATGCACACATAAATCTCTTGTAGTGTAGTCAAACAACAAAGACCTCAATTAGCTCCCTGGTTAAACAGTTACGATAGTTGTCTTCACACATGGGCGACCACTTTTCATTCCATCAGTTCGATTATAAAAAAAAAAATGTTTACATGATGGATCCACAATAGCTCTGATACTAACTTGTTTTCTCTTGATGCAAAATGAAAAAAAGACGAAAACGAAAATATATTTTTTTATTCCCCTCTTTAACCAGATATCAAAGAAACTTATGCGGGTAAACATGGGTAACGATGTTTATTTTTGTGATCCACGAAAACTTTACAAAAAAAACAAACAAAGGAAATAGTTATTCTTACAAGAGGCTGTTAAACTCTGACACTAAGGATACACTTATACAACATCTAGTGTGGGCACATAAAGTGGAGCATGTTGGTAATTAAACGAATCTTAGAAGAATCAAAACTTCGTTCCTATAAAACTTTTGCACTGATATGCTTTTGTACTAATAAGAAACCTAGCGGAAAAAAGAAATAATTTTATTCGTTTTATTAGTAAGCGTAAAGCTACACTATGGGTTGTTTGATTTCTGCTCACCACTGGTATCGAAACCCGATTTTTTAACGTTATAAGCCTTTATACTTACCGCGGAGCCGCTGGAAGGGCGAAAAAGAAGAAAGATAGAAAATGAAATACATAATAAATATAATTTTAGTTTACGCATATATCCGTATTTAAGAAGTAAAGGAATAGTAAACAGAGTAGTCTGTAAATATGGACACTTGATATAAAGTATTACTTTTCCGATATGATGTTTACAAACATGTGCTTTGAGTGTTCTTTGTTATTTGAAGCGATTACCTTTAGAATAAATAAGTAGTCATATATCTAGAGGATTGAACAAACTTATCTTTTTATGAAAGCTTATTTATTTTGTTCTTTTTCATTTAATGATATGAAAAGGAAAGAATACTTTGCAGGAAGTTTTTTGAGGCTTTGCTGCGATCACATTCGCAACGCCCTCCAGTGGCACAACGGTATATCTGCGGACTTACAATGCTAGAAATCGTGTTTCGATACTCGTGGTGGGCAGAGCACAGATAGCCCATTGTGTAGCTTTGTATTTTGAACTACAAACAAACCAAAACAAACAAACAGATTCGCAACAGAAGCTGTTAATAAATTTGAAATAAATTATTAGGCGCGCGGTAGTTCATGCAATACACGCGCTTTAAAACATGGAATATCCAAATAAATTTAATTTGTGATTCTAAACTAAGTAAGGTCGAATTTTGTTTTTAATTATTAAACTTGTCAAATTTAGCCTAAGACTGAGTGCTTCCTTGTGGTTCAGCAGTAAGCTTGTGGATTTATGAGGTTAAAATTGGGGAGTCGATTCCTGTATTGGACACAGCGTATGGACAGTTCATTGTGCAGCTTGTGCGCTGAAACAAACATACTAGCTAATTCTGAAACTTCTTTAAACTGAACTTATACTTGAGCTTAATTAAGTCTGAAATGTTATCACATCAATTGAATCAGATTACTTCACATTCATGTTCATTAACTGGACGATGACAGTAGATTTTTATATTTAAATTAAGAGCTCTTACACCAAAGGTGTATGGAGGATTTCGGTCTACTAATATGGTAGGCTTTTATGTTCAGAATACTTTCTTCGGAAAGACTTACATATAAATGTCTTTATTAGAAAATATAGTTTTATCAGGTAAAGTCACGTGATTTTAGTACAAAACCAATTATTTATTCAAATCATTCAAAAAATAAATATCTGTCCGTTGGATCACCGTGTATATATAGATTGATTCGTAAGGCTGTGACAAGTCTATCAATTCAATTGATAATTCAATTCGGTTTGATACTTTGACGTCATCGTTGTTACTATTCAGAAGTGGAGATGGCCAGCTGCACGCGCGCCACTCTTGTTCATTGAAGTTTCCTACCAGAGTAGACCATACCTAATCTACTAGGCTTTAGATATTAAGGGGCGTCACGGAGGAGCTCACATGACGATGACACCTGGCCTTAACATCTAGGAAGTTATGTTGTAACGGTGTAAAATAAATGCGGTAGCCATTGGTGCGCTTCAGTGAGCTACAACCAAAAGCCAGGAGTGATGAGGTGATTGACTTTCAGGAAACTTATGAATGGCAAATGAACGATACAGGTTTTATACGATGCATATGTTCGAGGCTCGTGCATTCTAAGAAAAAAACAATCATATGGGGACTTTAAAGAGTTTCGTATCTTAGAAACTAAGCTATAGCTATAAATCATGTTTGCTTCTAGCTGTGACAGGTTTTGAAAAATCTAGCACGTGTTTGAACTCGCGTGATTACCAGAATGAAATTAAAGATTGAATATTATATCATATTTCTCAAATAATTAGGAACGCCTGATATGCAGCCCTAAGTTTAAATTCTCTCTCTTTCTGTAGCTGAAATAAAACATCATTCCAGTGACCTCACACGCTCAGCCACTACCTCTTCTACAAAGTCCATCACATATCCACTGCTAGGTTAAGCAGAGAGAAATCTATTTCCGTTTCTGGTCGTACGTGATATCTGAGATAACCAAGCCTGTCAATCTGAACATGCTCGGTTTCCCTCGGGATTAGTGACACAAATGCGAAAGAAAATTGAAAAGATTTCTCAAATGAGGAGCCATTCTTCTCGGTGTGGCGCGACTTAACTCCATGTTTAATCCAGTTGACAACGGTAACAACCCTTGTTTAATCCAGTTGACAACGGTAACAATCTTCTTCTAATCTTAGACTATATGAATAGATATGTGGATTTCTACAGCTGCTTCATCATCGCAACATAATCAACAAGAACGTTTTTCAAAGCGGTGTTTGCTCGATGCAGACTTAGGAAAACACCTCGATGGTGGTCGACCAAGCTTATGTTATCGATTGTAGTATAATCTGAAGTGTTGGATGAACCCGCCTGACTCAGACGTCTGTGTCAGTTTAAAGGGCTAGGAGCTCTAGATAAAATCTACTGGTATTTTATTTTTTAAATACATCTCCCCAAAAATATAAAACCTAAATATTTATAGATTGGGCAAGTAATTAAGAATCTCGTTAAAAATCGTAAATTTGGGAAAAAAAGCGACTTTTGGGGAGATTTATTCAAAGCTGTTATATTAATCACGGATGCCTGTATGCATGTGTGTGGGTGAACTGTATTTCAAATATTTTTCGTGATACTTTAATAACTGTTTACAAACAGATTCCAACAGTGACAGACAGTGAATAACCTTTAGTTGACATGTTTGTAATTGAAAAGTCAGTGCCCTTTGCTACAATGAGACTTTAGATATTTTTCGTAACATTGATAGCCCGTATTGTTCATTTGGAAAAAGGTTAACATTGATACCACGTGATATTCACATTTAAGAAGGGTAACAATGATACTCAGTAATGTTCATTTTGAAAAAGGTTAACATTGATACCACGTGATATTCACATTTAAGAAGGGTAACAATGTTTTTCAAGAAAGATGGTTCTCAAACTAGATTTATGTTGATCTTTTCAAAGCTGAAGTCAACAGGTCATCTTGGCTACCACAAAAGTCAAATTGTAAGAACACACTATATGGACAGTATAGAAGCTATCAAGGTAATAAAGAACTAGTTACCTGTGTTCTCTTTGACATTATTATGACATTAACCTAACAATTAATAAATCAAATTAAACATCAGAGAAGTGAGTTACTACTAACAGAATTAAAACCAACAGCGATAACTGAATCAATTATTCACCCAAGAAATTTATCGTTAACTAATTTTCAAAAGTGCAAGAAGCTGAGTGAACTCATCTGATATTGATAGAGGTGTAATCCACGACTCATAATTCTAACGTTACTTCAAGTTCAGACTATTGGTAGAGGTGTAATCCACTACTCATAATTCTAACGTTACTTCAAGTTCAGACTATTGGTAGAGGTGTAATCCACTACTCATAATTCTAACGTTACTTCAAGTTTAGACTATTGGTAGAGGTGTAATCTACTACTCATAATTCTAACGTTACTTCAAGTTTAGACTATTGATAGAAGTGTAATCCACTACTCATAATTCTAACGTTACTTCAAGTTTAGACAATTGATAGAGGTGTAATCCACTACTCATAATTCTAACGTTACTTCAAGTTTAGACTATTGATAGAAGTGTAATCCACGACTCATAATTCTAACGTTACTTCAAGTTTAGACTATTGATAGAGGTGTAATCCATTACTCATAATTCTAACGTTACTTCAAGTTTAGACTATTGATAGAAGTGTAATCCACTACTCATAATTCTAACGTTACTTCAAGTTTAGACTATTGATAGAGGTGTAATCCACGACTTATAATTCCAACGTTACTTCAAGTTTAGATTTTTATTATAACTTATTTTGTTCAAAATATTCAATTAAGTGATTATCCACATTTAAAATCTAAAGTCATTTTATCAGGAGCAAACACTGACCTATCTCAGGTTATATGTCGTACTTAAATTGGGTTTTGTAACTCTGGCTAATCATATGTTAGAGCGATTTTGAACTTCGTAACTCAGTATATTGCTATAATGCAAATTTAACTTATCTAACTAAGTGACGAACAGTAATTAGTAGGCCTACTTATTTACGTGCTCTAATGTAAGTCAATGCCAAATTTTGGGTACGCTTTCGGGGAATGCCCGTAAAAGTGTTTTTGCGAAATATCAGGGTTCCCTAAAGGTGGAAAGTTTTACCATTGTGCAAACCTCGGTACCAAGACAATTCGTTTGGTGCCACTTAGAAGTCGGTGCGACTAGCGGTTCAGAAGGAGTTACGTGACAAACACACACACACACACACTGAATCTTTCATATGTATATTGACCATCATACGCTATTCTCCTTTTCCGAGCTATTTTGTAGACGTTTTACTGATGAGTTATTGAGTTGGTGAACTACCAGCTGTGGTGAGTAACGATTAAAGAAGTTTTGAACCATGTCGAACACAGTTAAGGCTGGATGTAACCAATCCTTTGAAGTCCAGAGAACAGGGCAGACCTTAAATACGTGGAGCGTAAAACCTGATGTCTATTTCAGTATACTTTTTGAAATAAAAGATATGTATACAAGCCTGTAGGTTTGTGCAAAAATAAACGTTCTATTTCATAAACGTTTCCTTGAATGCATTTCTTATTATAGACGATGAAACTTCCTAAGCAAGTAAACACTACCAAAACAAGGAAACGAACAGTGAAGTTTCATTTATAATAAAAAAATAGGACATACTAAACAGCCATTTATAAATTCGAATATAATCATCACACTTGCAAGGTGAAAAAAAGTCAACTTACTGCCTAGAGTATGATTTCTATATTATTCCTATCTTTTAAACAGTACATAGTAAGTGAGGCTCTACATCTATTAGATGCTGATAAAATATGTAAGGATAATAGACACGACATGTGCTTGGCTCCAGTACAAAATACACACACTTAGCAAGTTTTCTATTAATCTATGTGAAAATCCAAAAACTGGTTTTGACTTCTTAACAAGGGAAAATATATTGTATATTTCTCAAAGCCGGGCCATATACCTTGTAGAAACATATTTTAGTGGTTTGTTTGTATCAGAGCAAAATCCCATTGAGCTATTTGCTGTGTTCACCGCGGAGAATCGAACCCCAGAGTTTTGTGTGTTGTAGGTTCGTAGACTTGCCGTTGTCCCATCGAAGGACGTGTTTTAATGGTGTAAATAAAAAATGAGGAAACAAGCGTTTTTAACTTTAGTTCTGTGAGTTATCAAACTTATTGTGTTTCTAGATGTATTCTTAGTGCGTTTTAGATGTATTTCAGTAGTGTACAAAGAAATATACTCTTTTTCAACAAAATACGCTTCATTATAGCGAGCTTTCGCTTTTTATAACTGTTAAAGTCCTGAATTTTTAACCATTACATAAATGAAATGGAATTCACCACTATGTTATCAAAAATTGTAATACATAATTCACCACTATGTTATTAAACATTTTAAAATAATAACGCATAATTAATTGCTTTTTCTATACAAACTAAAGAAGAGTTAAACTGAAAAAACTTTGAAATAGTTTAGACAAATTTTGCTTATCCCGAGCGTGTTGACACTATAGAAACAGAGGAATTAAAAATTGAAAAGTAAATACGAACGCTGGTAACTTTAAGCTTAGAAACTTTGTGTTAAAGTTTGTCACTGAATCAAGTGTTTTCAAAGGATTTAATGTAAATGTATGATGTGGACATCTAACTGTTATCAAACCCATCCCTAAGGGAAGTTGAAGAGAAGCAATTAAAAACATTAGGTTTGAGGATAGACTGTGCACGTGTCCTGGTGCATGCGATAGCTTGCAATTCTTTACGTCCGATGAAAAAAAAAGAAGAAAAAAACTAAATTAAAACTTTCACAAAAATCGCGAAGCTCGAGAGCTAGGAAATTTCTGAGTATTCAGGGAAATAAAGACGCATTAATTAGGTGTACTCATGGTATATCCGTTCTCTGTAAGCTCTGTATAGGCTGTAAGTTTGTATTTTTCTTTCTTTTTGTGAGCAACATTCACTTTTGATGGAATTAAAAGTAATATTATTTCTTTTATGATGATAACATAATGGAATCCTACATCTTCGACGAGTGATAAACGTTATCTTTCGATACAAGAGTTTATGAGTTATATCGAAATTTAAGTTTTATATAGATTTTTATGATAGCAATAAAAAGTCAACATTAATAGTTTTCGTGGTTTTCTTGAGCGCGTGTTCAGCGAAGTTTCTACATTTTTTTTAAACTTTCTAACCCAATTATTTGGGATGAAAATATTTGTTTTTTTTAATGACGAATTAGAGAAAATTATAAGAACGAACTGGTTTCACTGGAAAGTGTTGAAAATACACTTAAACCTTT
>NW_013667568.1:18077-19180 GCF_000517525.1 Limulus polyphemus
ATGTTTGGTGGGATGCGGATTCGAACCCGCGACCCTCAGATTGTGAGTCGAGCGCCTTATCCACCTGGCCATGCCGTGCTGTTGTCAGTTGTAGTTTGTTAATTTGACAAATTCAGATAGTGCAGTATCACAGAGAAACAATATCTGGAACATTATAAAATGGAAGATTAGCTTATAGGTACTAAATGAGGTTTAGTTATCCATTCGTGAAATAACACTGTATACTCTAAATAAGTTGACAAAAGTTATTTTATAGCCAAGTAAACTCTTTCAAAGTAGTAAAATCAAGGACTCTTAACAAAAAAAAAAGCAAGTATTCTTTAAATTAAAAAAATTACGAAGACTATAAATAAGAAAAAAATATAATATATACAAAGTAGGAAAAATCATAAATTCAATAAAGAAGGGAAAATATGTGCCAATTCTGAAAGAACTTGGGAAATTTAGTTAAAGACAGTGTATACTGGAAGCAAAAGAATTATTTTAAGAGAAAAAGTCACGAGCATTTAAGAACTGGAATATGAATTTTCAATCTGATCGGCATCTTATGCACATGTGGAATAATCGGGCAGGTAAAAAATCCTCAAGGTTAAGGGATACTAATCCCTAAAGTTGAATTATTGATGAGAGGGAAGGCAATCTGCCAGCAGAACCTGTTGACACATTGGCTCTGTCTGGCTCTTTGAATCAAATAACAAGATTGACTGTTACTTTTATAATAAGTCCAAAGGTGAAAGCGTGGAGCGTATACAGCAACATCACGTCTCGAACTCTGGACCTTTCGGTCCACGGCTAAAGATTCTAACAACTAGAGCATGTCAGACTCTAAAGATCACGTAAGAGTGAGGAAAGTTTTAACATTTGCTAGGGCTCTTTAAAGAGAACACTCGTAAAAACGCGAGTAATTTACGTATTCTAAACACTTACAAACAAATAAAGGGCACATTTCTTAAAGATCTAAACATCTGAGAACCAGGTGATTAGGGCGCTTTACTCGCAATCTGAGGGTCGCGGGTTCGAATCCCTGTCCCACCAAACATGTTCGTCCTTTCAGCTGTGGGGGCGTTATAATGGGACGGTCAACTCCACTATTCGTTGGTAAA
>NW_013667568.1:19460-31503 GCF_000517525.1 Limulus polyphemus
TGTCTTTCCTCTAGTCTTTCACTGCTAAATTAGGGACGGCTAGCGCAAATAGCCTTCGTGTAGCTTTGCAGGAAATTAAAAAAAACACAAAAAAACTGAACACCTGAGAATGGAGAACGTTAATTTTTAATAGTGAGAACTGGTGAACCCATCCAAATGAAGACTGACGGGCACTTTAGAGTAAAATCCAGCTACATTAAGAGTTATTATAGTAAAATAAGAAGAACTAACAATGTTAGACCCATTATTTGATAAAATCATAGTAAATTTTATGTAGAATATAATCAGTATGTTTGAAGAAAAGAAAACATATTGAAGAAGAGAAATCATTAATATAAAACTGAAAAAAAGAAATTAAAGAAAGAAAGAAATCATAAAACATCGTGCAAATCATGAAAAACAAGGTCTACTTAAATAACCAAACCTTACATTTAGAAGTGGGTAATACATTAACATTGTATTAATGTCAACAAACTGTCTAAATTTCCGAACATTGATTATAGTAGCCCTACAAGTCTGCATTAGTTAGTTCCTTATTCATATACTAACAAAGCAACAACTAAGCCTAACAGAAGCTGATTTTGATGCCATAAATACTCCTTATTGTTTTAAACAAGTCTCCCTGAATCATGCGATTAAGCAGTATTTGAAGAACTGTGATAAGAATGGTTAGATTATTAAAAAAGAGCTTCTAGTTGGAACAAGTTAATGTTCGTTTATACAGCGTTACTGTTCTGGTAGATCTTCACTGACTACTCAAGCATGCTGGTCTTTGGCTTGAGCGCTCTTGTGTGAAATGTGTCCGTCTTGTCTCTAATTATTTTTTACTTGAATTTGCAATAAACTCTTTGTTAGTGACCGGCGCATCTAGATGTCGAATGGCTTTTGTTTGACAATTAAACTATAGAAAGGTTTCTTAACGACTGAGGTATTTATATAAAGAAAACGCTCTTATCACTATCACGTTCATGGGAACGACGAGATTACCTTGGTATCATTCAAGTGTGAACAAACTTGTACTGATTATAAGTTATCTGTTTCTAACGTATACACCCTCTGAACTATGTCCATATCTCTTCTCTTTAATTATTTCTGGAATAATTAATCTATTCATTCTTCTAAAGAATCAACGATCTTTCTATCCAATTATATTTGGATCTCTCTATCAGCCCACCGAGTTATTAAATAATCAATCTATCATTCTTCCAATCTTCACTTTCTTTTTTTCTGTTCACTTTCCTTCTGTTCATCAGTGAATCATTAAAGAAGCTTATAAATCTCCTACTGATGATCATCACTTTATTTCTTAGGTCACGCCCCCCAGTGGCACAGCGGTATGTCTGCGGACTTACAACGCTAGAATCCAGGTTTCGATACCCGTGGTGGGCAGAGCACAGATAGCCCATTGTGTAGCTTTGTGCTTAATTACAAACAAACAAACAATTCTTAGGTCACAAATCGACCATTGGGATATTTTAGTGCCACAACAGCAGAATATGTATATGTGCTATCATAATGTAGGAATAAAACAATATTGATTCTTTGTGTTATCACGGTGTCACAACTATTTGATCATTGTGACACAGCGGTAAAAATAGAACCTGGCCATTGAGTTTTTACGGTGTAAATACAAACAGGGCCTAGTAATGTTGTCACACGCTGTAAAAAAAAACCAGCATAATTTGAACGTTGAGGTATCGCAACCGACAGATCCTGAAAATTGTGCTTTCAAAAACTTATAAAAACAAAAATTCCTGGTTGGTGTGGTATTATGGCGGCCCGACGTTAAGGGCTTGACTAATGCGGCCAACGGTATCATGTCCAATACTCTTGTCAGAGTGCTTTCAGTAAACTAACTTGAATATTTAATCGCTACAGTGTTGTTGTTAACACAAGATGTTCATTGTATTTTCATTGCACTAAGAAATATAGTCTTTAACCATCATTATAACAGGAAGTCGTAATTAACAACACAACTTTTATCATGTTGAAAGGATATTAATATCATCATATTTTACCCTTATACAAATAGAATATATCTTTATTCAGGTATATTCAGATAATTTTGTTAAATTTTCGTGCAGGTGTTCTGAATGTGGTTAGTAGCTTCCAAGTAAATTTGATCATTAAGGCCGCAAACTTGCTCCAATCCTCTTGCTTATATAAAGGTTGCATGCTACAATGATTATTTTACAGAACCCTGTTTATGAATCAGATTCCAGAGTGAGGTTATGTTAATCTAAAGGGGTTCGAAAGTATACCAGTGTTAACATTTAGAGAAAGAAGTCGCGAACTCTTAAGGTTACAGTACCAGAACTGTTATTTACCCATTTGAATTAATGAAAGTATTTTGTTGTCGATGGCTTTTCAGATGAATAAACAGAAAAAACATTGTTTTTTTTAAATGGGTAAAATAAGTACAAATTATTAATAGTTCCCACGATATTTCAATTCTAAATATACACCACTTTAAGCGAAGGATTTCGAAACAATTATGTTAGTAGATAATCTAAAGTTTGCTGTTATTAGAACACTCCAGTTGTTCAGCGGTAAGTTGGTTGACTTATAACGCTAAAAATGGGGTTTCGATACCCGTTTTGGGTACAGCACAGATAACCATAGCAACAAACAAATACACTGTTATGAGAATTATGTATTTTTATTTAGACTCATTTCAGACAAAAAAAAGAATAACTTTTGTTTATTGGATAATAGTTAATTATTTATTGGATAATAGTTAATTGTTAATTGGATACTAGTTAACTGCTTATTGGATAGTAGTTAATTGGTAATTGGATACTAGTTAACTGTTTATTGGATAGTAGTTAATTGTTAATTGGATAGTAGTTAATTGTTAATTGGATAGTAGTTAATTCCATGTGTGTCACCACACTTCTCAAGTTAAAAGTGAACGTGATCCTTGAAGTCGCCCTCCAATGGCTCAGCGACAAACTTAAAGGCTTATAACGCTAAAAAACAGGTTTCGATACCCGTGATTGGCAGAGCACAGATAGCCCCTTGTGTAGCTTTGGGCTTAACAACAAACAAACAAACAAATCTTTGAAGTCGGTAAAAGTAAAGCATCTAATAAAAAAATATTTAGAGGAAACTATTAATATCCCCAATTTGATCAGACATATAACTCGTTTTTTAAAAATATAGGCAAAACAACATTTAAATTACACATTATAATTTATAAAAAATTAAAAATGACTCTACATGTTTCGATATCTTCCGCTACCATCATCAGGAGTAAAAAATCTACGCGAACAGCGGATTTTTATATAAGAATGGTTGAACTTATTGTAATTCACCGGGGTGACATGAATACTGCACATTGAAATTGCTGACATTATTAATTTAACCAAAGTATATGTGTTGACAATTCTTTTTTCCAAGTTAATGAGAAATATTATGAACAAAAATATTGAATTAGCCATGGGTTCTCCTCTTTTTTTCACCCTTTATGTGATCTTTATACGAACAATTTTGAATGTACTGCTCTTGATAAGGCAATTTTAAAACCTGATTGTTGGATTAGATTTGTTGATGACACCTTCTTAGTTTGGCGGTATGGAGATAGCGAATTAAAATTACCTAAATAATGTCGATCTCTCTTAAGTTATCCAGTTTACACGTGGAATTGAACAAGATAATCTTTACTTTTTTTTTTTAGAGGTACTTGTAAAAATAATAATAATAATTAGGTTCTTGGGTGAAATTAAGATAAATGATGTTTAATTTTTGTAATGAGCTCGTTCAATTTTGCATCTGGAAAATCAAGATTAAAATTTTGAACTGTAGTGTTAGCTAGAGATGGCGATAAGTGTATAATAGGGACAAACTGGCTTAGTCTCCGTTTTGCCTTCAGTTAACTCAGAATGGATTACACGTCTATGCTTTAGTCTCTGTTTTAAGTGTGCAAGACCTTGATTTAGTAACTGATATTCAAATAATAATAAAAAATACTTTGATTTCTATATTTGCTTGACACAGTATAGTGACCAGAGAGAAATTGATGAACAAACATGGATTCGATCCTGGGAGAGAATCTTCTTGTTATTAACTTCATATACTGCATAAAAACAGTGTAAGGGTAGCAGGAATTTATAATAGTTCAATTATGACAAGACATAATGTTAATTACACCCACCCACAATTTATGTTTTTATGAAAATAAAACAACTGATGACTCTTTTATATGATCTGAAATGCAAGTGATTAGTCTCTAAATGAAAATAAAACAACTGATGACTCTTTTATATGATCTGGAATGCAAGTGATTAGTCTCTAAATGAAAATAAAACAACTGATGACTCTTTTATGTGATCTGGAATGCAAGTGATTAGTCTCTAAATGAAAATAAAACAACTGATGACTCTTTTATATGATCTGAAATGCAAGTGATTAGTCTCTAAATGAAAATAAAACAACTGATGACTCTTTTATATGATCTGGAATGCAAGTGATTAGTCACTCAATGAACATTTTCTAGTTCATGATATTTTACTTCAGCGTGAAACGTGGTCACCGTGAACAGAAAGCGTAGCGTGGCATTAATGTTGCGTGTCAAAGTGTTAAAACGATTTTAGGGTATTCTTGGTCACTCCTCTGAAAGAGCTATCTTCAAAGAGTTTTTAGTGTTTGGAGTATGTTTATGGGACGCGTCACCCAAGTACATTGCATACGTGATCGATTGGTGAATGTCCAGTGAATGTGCAGTATAGCCTAATCCAGTCAGTCAGACCCTTCTTTCTTCTCAAGGAATGTGTCAACCAGTTTAACACCGTAGGGCGTGAGGGTTGTCATTCATTGAATTGAAATAAAAGTCAAATTCACCCGCATATAGGTGCACAAAGGGCTTTGAGATGTGGTCTCAAGACTGTGTGGCATTATGGTATCCTTCTGCAGTATCCAACAAGGCTTGTAGCTTCTCACACCGTACTTTCACTACTGCTATATCTAGTATAGTTTGAAAATGGGGCTGGTTCTGGTTTCAAATTCTCTACAAATGAATAGACAAATGATTATTCAAGAAATACTTTCACTAACAAAAACATGTTTTAAAAAGTTGTGCTGAGCTCCAAAGGTTGTTTGAACATTCAGAAAAACTTTCCTGTTATTATTTAACCGTTTTGTGCAAGGTGCAGTGAAGAATATTATACTATTCTTCCCCTCGTGGTATCATAAAGTCTGGTTAATATGCACTTATTGTACTTCATTGGTGGTTTCTAATCGTCCAGTGTTTTTGATATCCAGCCCTAGAATAAAAGATGGACACTAAGCCTGGATAACATTAAGCCTGACACTCTAAATAGGGGTTCCATTGCACCCTTTAGGTACTGTTTGAAGTGTATCAGATATTCTTCATCTTTTCTAACTGAAAGAAAGTAGATGGTGTCTACAGTCAGCTCTATCTATTATACACTACACTCTAACATTAGACTTTGTTTAATTGATTAGATAGACACTAATACGTCTCTTAGAGATATTAGTGTACCAATGTGACTTATACCAGATTTCTGTGAATAAAAACTGTATCGTGTATGCTTATTTGACATTTCATTTGTACTTTTCTTTTGTGCCATGCACATTCCCTGTGGAAATGAATTCTCATTTACAGTTTTCCGAATTTTAATTTTTGCACTCTCAATTGATCATGTGACACTGATACTTTAATTTGGAGACCACGTGGCCTGCACGTGGCAAAAATAGCTTTTAGCTTCTTCTTAGTGAGAATGCTCTCAACTGAAATAAGATTAGAATCATGGCTGTTCATTGGACATTGACAAAAATTGAACTAGTGTAGAGACAGAGGAGAAACTTTATTACACTCAATATGATTGGTAATATCAGAAACAATTATTCAGCAAATATTCAAACGACTGCTGTACTTCTGTAGCCAATTGCATTGCTTCATTTACAGCCTGTATATTGAGATGTAGTTCGTTTCCCCCACAATTTTTATCCATGGAAATGCTTATGCCGAATAAAGTCTGCCTCAAGGTGAAACAATTTTGGCTTATGGAACCGAATATTGGGATTTACTGTCACTTTTATATCGCGTCCAAAACTAAGAGTGCTCAGTGGCATAAAGTCTCGAACCATGGGCTATTCTATCCGTGGACCAACACGCTAATAATTAGGTCACGTCCGTCCAGTAAGATATATTTATTTGAGTTTAATTATCTCTCTCTTTGTGAAAGTAAAACAAAATGATGCATAATAAGTGGATTTGGATTATTTGCATGATCATATCATCAATTAGTAGACTTCTGCGTTAATTCCTTATTGTTTTCATATGAAACCTTATTAATTAATCACTATAAACGCTATAATTGAAACCTGTTGATTAAATATATATACTGAATATATGAAAGTAGTGTCGACTAGAGAAATGACAAGACACGATTGATCAAATTCACATAAAAACTAATTTAATTTCAGATTGGGCGGGGAAACTAGAAAAGTAGTGGAAACGGTGGATAAAATTCACTTAACTGTCCCGCCCAATCTGAAATTGTGGAAATTAAATTTATTCTTAAATTACTTTTATCTTTATTATTTTTCTGGAGAATATACTATTTTTTCATAAAAACACAAACAAAAAACAAACATTTCGGCTGTTCCAGATTGACTGGAACCACAAGACTATAGGCTAAAGTCGATAAGGTTGCTTACCGTTCAAAAACCAAAAATATGTAATGAATTATTTTAATGGTGGCACACATATGCTGGGAAATTAGAATATTTGAGAAGAAGTGAACATTGAGATCGGCGGGGGCTATTAAAATGTGTAAGTTAAAAACCACTTGCAATCTGCACTTGAAAAAATTAAAACAACAACAACAAACATAGCACAAAACGGATTCAGAACTTTATAAGACGATGAACTTGTAATTCGAGAGTACCTATTGAACAACCAATGAGCTTATCAAGTGAAACCTGAGAGCATTTTAGTTGGCTCAAATATCTTTCCAGTTACGGAGTTGCGCATTTGAGGAAAACTCGAAGACTAAAGTTGACGAAGAGATGAAAAAAAAAAGATAAAAAAGAACTTACTCCAGAAATTTAGATAACTCTGATGATGACATGATACAAATAAACAGGATATCCATCTTAACTGAATAGATAGACCCAACTGAAATAAATGTTTAACAGATGCGTAACTGATTCAGTGCTATATATTTAGGTGTGTGTATCAAATAGCAACACATAGTGGACAAAAGCAGACAGACAGATAAACTAAAACAAACTTGATAGAAAAGATTTCCAAGAAGATTGCACTTTAAAATCTTTAGAAGAATGTGCTTATTTCTGGAAACTCTGGTCAATAAACAGCTCCACAGGCATGAAAGTATGCGAAGAATTCCGAAACATTTATCTGTGTCCCCTTCTGTTATAAGTAAACAGTGTTGTTCATCTTAAGTGTCGTTATTATTTTTAGGTTGTTTATTTGTTTAAGAGCAAACTATATATGCTGTTTCCATTGCTAGGAATCGAACCCGGAATTTAGCGTTGTAAGTACGTAAAGTTACCGCTGTTCCACCGGGCTACAGGCATCTGACATTTCTCAGTTCCTAATGAGATGGTTTCCAAGCACATCACCCATCTTTTGCTGAGTTTCTATATGACTTGATAAATTAACTTTATTTTCTATTTTGACCTTAAGAAAAACATTGTCAATCTTGTCATCTCTACACTATGTAAAGCCAAACCTTGTCGTCGAGGGATCATGCCTGTATCTATGACGTGATTAAAGCATACAAATTGTTTTCATCCTAATCTGTCTTTTCCCAATACTTTGCTAAGGTTTGTTAATAACTTCACTAACGCTCCGAGTTCATCATACTCTTTCCTCGCCGAGACGCATTTGTACCAAATAAAACAAAAATTTGCAGAATCAACCTTTTCCACCTCTACAACCCACAGACGAAGTGTTGAAATGATGGAAAGGAGGATCATTTTATTTTCCTTTCTCTTCACAACAGTTTGCTTTAGGAATGGATAACGTTTTGAAGGCCCAAATACTCTTTGAAATAAACATATTTTCCACTACCGTCATCATAAATGTCTCACTTCTTATTGGTCAACAGAAATAGAAAGTTACATTCTTAATATAGGCACATCTAAAAAGTTGATTAACACTTTTAAATCATTGGAAATATTGGGACATATCTGTTACTAATTTTTTCCCAAATATATATATTCTTTTAACTCATATAAGTTAACAACAGGTGTATGGGTAGGGTATAACAACGGTATAACAATCAACCAATCATAAAATGGCAATGCATGGTCAACCAATGTCCATAGCCATTTTATAATATTAGTTTAGGTATAAAGTTTAGAAAACAGCTACATAGGTTGACAACTGTTAGCAGTATAGGCCTCTCTTTATTCTTTAGATTGTTTGCTTGTAATTAAGCACAAAGCTACACAATGGGCTATCTTCTGTGCTCTACCCTCCACGGGTATCGAAACCCGGATTCTAGCGTTGTAAGTCCGCAGACATACCGCTGCGCTACTGGGGGGGCATTATTCTTTAGAATCCTCATATAAATATTTCCTCTTCTATTTTCGTTTACGTTTTTTTTTTTTTTCATTTTGAATTCAACAAAGAACACTCTGGAATCTGTAGTATCCCGGATCTTACAAAAGCAGTACCAAATTTATACAGAAATTTAAAAGGTCTACGAATTATCTACGAATCAAAAATTAAAACAATCATGTTAGGTTTTTTTGTAAAATATTAAGTCAGCTTTTTTAAACTCACTACGAGTAATTAAGGAAACAATATTTAGAAACACTTTGTTGTTTTGGAGGAAGACTGAAGCTAGGAAGATGTTTTCTTAGATTCGTTATATTTAAATAGTTTCACTAAACATTTTTTATAGGAAATCACTCCTACTATTTGTTTCTAGAACAACAACGTTCTAATAGGAATTGGACATGGTTCACTTCCAATTAAGATTCAATGATTATCTAAAAATCAGTAAGTTATCACCACGTGGCTTAACACTGTAACTTAACAAAGTTTTTAGTTATAAATACCTTCAATATTACGATTATAATCAATTATAAGTCAACAAAGCATGTGCAATGGATAGATAGAGTCCAACAACCTGGGGATAAGCTCGTTCCCTATCCGTATTCTCAAAATAGCACAACTCTACATACAATAAACAGAACCAACGGAAGAAGTAATTTTCTGGTTGTTTAAATGCGTGTATCAGATACTTTTTCCAAACAACGCTGGTTGAAGTCAAGAGAAAGGCCAGAAACTACGGCCCACGTTAGTTTTCCTTGTTAATAGTTGATTTTATTATTCATTTGTTTTCAAAGATTGTCACTCAGTCGGAGGTGTAATATCTTAAATAATTTTCAATCTATTCTACAACAAAATGCCTTAAAGTCTCTGTTCAGTAAAATGGGGTCCTCACTCCCTTTTCTCTGTTTATCTGTTGACGATTTAACATGCAACATAAAATTTTCAAATGAACAAATTATTAACGCTAATAAAATTTTGCTACAAGTAATATGTATATCTATACTTGTTAAAAATACGAAAACAAAAACATTATTCCTACGTATTTGTAATACTTGAGAATTAATCGTAATGAATCTTGCGACGATCTGTGTATATAAGTTCGTTCCAAGCTGTGTATCCTTCGTTTTTGGCATAAGCTCAACATCCCCCCGGTGGCTCAGCTTATAAAGCTAAAAAATCAGGTTTCGATACCTTCGATAGACACAGTACAAATAGCTAATGTTAAATGTTAAACACTATCTCATGTTCAGTCGCTTTATGAGAAGATGTACAAGTACATTTTAAGATATGGGAGTCGATGATAATTTGTATCATAAGAATGAAGTATAATGTAAACTCATTAAGCACTTTGTTACAGTATATCACTTACAACAAAAATTATTAATGAGAAAACGTTATAGGATCATGGTAACTATGTTAAAGAACTAGTTTTCCCGATAAGATTTGAACAAATAGTAAGTACATGTATTATTTCATACATAAAAGAAGAAAGCCACGTAAAATCATACTTCTTCTCTGGGTTTAAAAAAGGTTGTTTATTGTTAAGCGCAAAAATTGCAGACAGGAGGATTATCTGAGCTATGCCCTCTGCAGAGATCCTAATTTAATGGGTAGCGCTTAAAACAAATGTCCACAATTATTATTACATAACAGTATGGCATAATCACGCGAATAAAATGGCGATGTCGTTTTTCTTCTCATACATTAAAAATCGTGATTTAATTGTATTTGTTTAAAATATGCGCATTAATTCTAAATACTGTTCAGACGTTTTATATGGGAAGTTTGGAAAATTCCCAAAATAATTCCATATTCTGGAATTAGAATAATTAGCTTTTAATTACGCGTAACAGAGTGAAAGCTAGTAAGACTGATAAGGGAAGGTTACACTCGAACGAAAACAACCTTTATCTCATACCTCTAGTTAAAGTGAAAAACAAAACCCTAACACTAGTTGAATAGGCTTTACAACTTGGGAGTTTTTTCTTCTTCATATACAACATCCTCTTTATGTGCTATGCAACTATGCTCCTCATAAAAGTGCCAATTTGATCTTGATTTCTACATACTTAATTGTTTTAGCTAATTGATCTTGTTAGCGAACAGTTCATTTTGCCATCTTATTCTCTTCCAGTTTCAGATACCATTCTGAGGTTAAGGATTAAAAAATTAATTGTCATGGTTGTGAAAAATAATTGAACAGTTGGCCAGACAGAGAGCTGGGTTGGGAGAAAGGTAGGAGAAAAGAAACGGTGCCTGTAATTCGAATGAAGAAAAGAAACGGTGCCTGTAATTCGAATGAAAAAAAGTTGCAAAACTTTGTATTGACTCATTTTTTTTTCGTTAATGAAGACTTAGATCGCCATGGCTTCTTATACACACATGATCTTGCCTTTATACCGACCATACACTTTATAATGTCATTTAGTGAATGATCAGAAATGTAGCCTACAGATGTAGAAACTATACCCTATTTTATACAGACCACTGATCGATACACTATAACTTCATTCAATGAATTATCAAAAATGTAGCCTACAGATGTAGAAACTATATCCTGTTTTATACAGACCATTGATCGATACACTATAACTTCATTCAATGAATTATCAGAAATGTAGCCTATAGATGTAGAAACTATATCCTATTTTATACCGACCATTGATCGATACACTATAACGTCATTCCGGATATAGTTTCTACATCTGTAGGCTACATTTCTGATAATTCATTGGTCGGTATAAAATAGGCTACATTTCAGATAATTCATTAAATGACGTTATAGTGTATCGATCAATGGTCGGTATAAAATAGGATATAGTTTCTACATCTATAGGCTACATTTTTGATAATTCATTGAATGAAGTTATAGTGTATCGATCAATGGATATAGTTTCTACATCTGTATATTTTATACCGACCACTAATGGATACTCTATGACGTCGTCTTCTGAATGATCGGAAGTATAGCCTAAAGATGCAGAAACTATGTTTTATTTTATGAGCTGTCAGGCAAGTTGATGTAATAAGATCGTGATTCTGATCATTCTGAATTTAAGTGTAGTCATGTCTCACAGCTTGTAAACTGGTTCATCGGTTCTAAAGAATGAATAAACAGATGTCTTAAATCTTCTACTCCTCCCTCTACTGGTGGATCAACGGTATGATGGCTTATAACGCTAAAAAATCGGGTTTACATACTCGACGGAGCAGACCATAGGTAGCCCATTGTATAACTTTGTGCTTAACAACAACACACAAATTTCTGATTTGTTGTTCACTTATCTGACAACATATTAGCTATAATATCTTTCCTTGGTATGGATATGACATAAATTAACTCGGGCACATTAACGAATAAAAATCCCAAGTTTCCTGTTAAATTGTTTTTTCCTGAAGATTTTACGATTGTTTGTTTTTGAATTTCGCTAGCCGTCCCTAATTTAACAGTGTAAGACTAGAGGGAAGGCAGCTAGTCATCACCACCCACCA
>NW_013667568.1:32390-38589 GCF_000517525.1 Limulus polyphemus
CAACTCTTGGGCTACTCTTTTAACAACGAATAGTGGGATTAACCGTCACATAATAACGCCCCCACGGCTGAAACGGCGAGCATGTTTGAATGTGACGGGGATTCGAACCTGCGACCCTCAGAATGCGAGTCGAGCGCCCTAACCACCTGGCCATGCCGGGCCGAAGATTTTACGAAACTAAATTCTTAATTATTAGTCTTTACATAATCTAAAGACTTTTCTTCCATTAACAAAAATAATAAAAAATCAAAATTTGCACAGGTAATTATTTTTCACGTATAAAAGATCTTACTCTGATTTGAGGGCTTATTATGTAGGGAGATACTGAATGTGGACGGGCACAAAGAGAAAATGACCACAAATCCATTGCTCATTAGTGGGCCTTGTGAACTCCGTCACTTTGGAAGCGACAACTGCAGCGACCTCATTCATCCATTTCATTCTGAACAAAAGCCGTGATCTTTCAAGCTTATTGCATGGTGTTCTTAGACGATAAAAACGAAAAACTCCTTCGTTCAGCTATCTTTAGCGAGTAGCATTTTACACCCAGGAGGCTGAAACTACGTTTGTGGAAAAAGGACGCTTGTAGACGCTGGTGATCGAAAAGTCAACGAACGTCTGGAGTAGGAAGATTGACCAGGAGTCATCGTTAGAATATTAATCAGTGATATACTAAAAGAATGAATTATAAACAATTAAAAAAAACGTGTATTTATGAACCAAAGGGAGAACTATTGGATTAATTAGTTTAAACATCTTGTTTATGATTAACTGAGGGTTTTTTTTTTAACTATTTAATTCCAAAGTTACTAAGTTTGAATTAAGAATATTAGTGCAAAATCAAACTTTGTGTATTTACTAAAAAGCAGCAATAATCAATTTCTATTTCTTAATTAGGTTTTTAGTAGAGACAAAATTATTGATAAGATTATCATTTGTCTTTGTTCAAATGTTTTTGATATTCTTACTGAAACTCATTATACTGACAGAGTTGACCGTTGGTATTAGTTCATTGAATGTGTGTGAAGAGGTACATTGTTGATGTATTACAGTTAGTGAGTGAAGAGGTACATTGTTGGCGTATTACAGTTAGTGAGTGAAAAGGTACATTGTTGGTGTATTACAGTTAGTGAGTGAAAAACCTCTTCACTCACTAACTGTAATACACCAACAATGTACCTCTTCACTCACTAACTGTAATACATCAACAATGTACCGCATTGTTGGTGTATTACAGTTAGTGAGTGAGTGAAGAGGTACATTGTTGGTGTATTACTCTTATTTCACTAATATTAATTTAAAATGTATTCAAAACTATTTTGATAAACATTTACACAAACTCAAAACTCCGTTGATAAAGTAGTGTTTAAGAGTTTCAGGTAAAGTAGTTCTATGCAGTTATTATTTATTGTGCAAGTGTTTTTCGTGTAGACTATTACAAAAAAACACAAACCTAGTTTAATATTTATTTATGCATTAAAGACATTTCCATAACGCTTACGATAACAGTATGTCCGAAAATGGAAACTTGATCAAAATGATAAATTGGATTAAATAATCATTTACCTTTTTTTTTTGCTCCAAATTATCGATAGTTGATAAGAGAAGCGTTGTGTTATACGCAAAATATATATACAGGATATAGAAAAACATGTTTCTCGGTAAATTCCTTCAAGGATTCCAAATTGTGTTATTTTACGAGTCAATTGTCTAACACTTTGAGCAGAAATATGATCAATGTGAAACACATTAGTTTAGTAAGATGGACTTACTTAATCTATACTAATTCTACATGACATATTAGACATGCTATGGATCATGGCCACAAATAAATACAAATTCCAAGGCGCTGATTGGGCAAGCAGTTTGCCTTCAGGTTTGGGCGTGAAACAGGTATTTTGATTCAAGAGACAATGATTTATTTTAAATGTCATATTAGCCGAACTGCACACCTCCGAAACTCCTAGCTTTTGCTAAGAGATTTAATCGTTATTTTAGATTTATTTATTTTATTCTAATTCGGTGGAAACATTTTCTCGGTTTTAATTTTCGCACAAAGGGCTATCTGCGCTAGCCGTCGCTAATTTAGCAGTGATAAACTAGAGGGAGAACAAATAGACAATAGCATCCACCGCCAACTTTTGGGGTACTTTTTTTACCAACGAATACTGTAATTGACCGTCACATTATAACAAACCCTCGGCTGAAAGGGCGAGTATGTTAGGTGACGGGGATTCGAACCCGTGATCCGTAGATTGCGAGTGGAGCTCCCTAACCATCAGGCCATGCCAGGCCTCAATAGTTTCTCGAAACAGCAGAAAACTAAAACATGATTAAAGTAACTTTAGGAGCACAATACAAACAGTGTTTGAACTGACTTTATAAAATAATGTAAAACGATAAGTAAGCGTGTCTGACTTAGAATATATAATACCATAACTCCAATATCAAACTTCCCCCGACTTTTCTGGAGGAAAATATTGACATTTAATTGTATTGCAGAAACACCGTCCACAAGAAAAATAATACGCTAACATAAATTCCTCATTTTTAATTTCCAGAAAGCCTGATACTAACATTTGACCTAAACTCTAAGGAAATGTTTCTTAACTCATCTTTTGTCTACACCGGCTGGGGAGTTAAAAAGAACCCACTTCAATGACCCCGAACTTGTTTTCCACAATTATCTTATATTCCCAAATGGATATGTGAGACGCCATCTATAATTGTATTTAGTGTGTGTGTTTTTGTTTGGCCCAAAGCTACACAATGGGCTATCTATGCTCTGCCCACAACGGGCCATTTCATTGTGTGTTAGTGAATTTTCTTACTGAGTTACATTACTAAGTGTTACAAAAAATATTATATAAAAGTCAGTTTCAATTATATAATATCGTCTATAATAAAAATTACTAACAGTTCGAAGTAGCAGCAATTTTTTTAATAATATTGGAATGGGGGATTTGGGCTAAAAAACGAGAGATAAACCTAACAATTAGTCCCAACACTTAAGCTGGATATCTAGATTGCAATAACAGTTAATATACGATGGTTCATAAGTACACACTTTTTTTATTAAAATAGCAAAACATAGAAACGGCTGGACAACGAATTCTAAAGGTAGTCTACAACGTAAACAATACTTTTTTTTTTTTACTTGGTGGCTAGACCGAGACTTATACAAAGCTGTTCTATACTAAAACTGGTGTTAGGTTGAGAATGAGATAAAACAAATATATATAATACGTACATACATGCCGTTCTATCGCGACGTTATATCGGTAGTTTTAACATGACGTACGCAACTCTCTGTAAATATGAATCTGTAAACATTATAGTTTGAGAACATAAAAATTGTAGTGTTATTATATGGCCATATATTAAATGCAATAAAAGTAAGCAGGCAGTGGGCAGAGAAATCATGCTGGCGGAAAGAGCAACAGCCTTAAACCTTAAAAGTTGTGGTTTATATGCTGAAAGCGAAGCGTTATAACCCATAGGACCAAACTTTGTGAGAAAAATCACGTGAAGTCCTATGGGTTCTGGTGCGATGCCAATTTCGGAATTTAAATCCTAATTTGTAAAGTATTATAGTGCACATTCAAATAGTGTTTCAGAGAATCGTTTGTCTCTCATCGTCCAGCTCAACGAGTTCTGGTATTGTACGAAAGGCCTCTTGTGGTAGGCAAAAGATAGAACTGAAATGCCATTTTTACACGCCTCCGATTTTGAATCAGAAATAGACAAATTAAGAAGAATGTATAGAAAAAACATACAATTTATATGATTTTTTTTTACCACAAGTTGTACTCCCATTGAGACAGAACTCTTGTCTCTTAGTACCAATATTTTATAAAGTCACTCCCTTTATCAGAACAGAATTTATGTTTTTATTATTACAAATAATATATATATCTGTATAACTCTGCATGGAACTTACATTAATTTTTCAAATATGAAAAAAAGACTACTTTCCTTTTGCATTGTGTGTCAAGTCGATTTTAAGGAAAAGAGTGGAATATTGTTTGTATATAAAAATATTTTGTGATTTCAGTCTGAACACGAATCTAACTTTATCTCATAGGATAAAGGCTAATGTTTCTATCTCGAGGGTTACATCGTGATCGCACGTATCAGCTTCTATTGCTTTCTTTTATATACTCTTTTAAACCCTCAAGCTGTTTTTTTTCGGTTTTAGATCTCGAACAGTATAGGATCAATGGTTATGGTAATATAATTCATACAAAAGTAAAACATGGTCAGTTTATTTTCGATTTCGGTATGTAATGTTTTTATACTATTATCATGGAAATTTTCTTTAAATTTTATCAAGAGAGAGAATTTCAAGAGTTATTTCATTTACAATGAAAAGATTGTCAAGAAAACAGAATTATTCTTCGATTTTTGATGTACAGAATAACATATTAATGTCACATCTATTGTTACACTTCTTAAAAGCTGCATGTAAATCAGAAATAACAATGTATTTCTCGAGCACTTTTATATCACTGGTTTAAATGAGCAACAATTGTCCTTGATGTATACGGAAGCCCCCTTTTCATGAAATGTCCATTTCGAAAGATTTTCTGAGTATATATATATTATACAAGATAATTAAAAATTGCTATTTAAAGAGGGGAATAAGATCGTTAAAAAATACAGAAATAAGTTGAATTAAAAATGCAAATATTATATTTTTAAGCCTACCACTAGGGACTCTTACAAAAAACTAGGCTGGAAATAGTGTCTACTTTATTTTCTCAAGCTACAAATCCCCATTGAATGGCTTCGAAGAACTTATGTTTGTAGTGAAGAATAACTTAGAAAGTTTTAGAGGGTGGAAATATCGACTTTCAAGAATCAACTTAAAAATAGCCCTACAACCTTCGCAGAAGTTTAGTTAGTAGTTGTACACATATTTTGGCGCAGTATACCTAGCCGTTTTTGCTGTAGGCTTCGGTGCTTGAATGACTTTGAAGAGTTTGTTTGTTTGTAATTAAGCACAAAGCTACACAATGAGCTATCTGTGCTCTGTCCACCACGGGTATAGAAACCCGGATTATAGCGCTGTAAGTCCGCAGACATATCGCTGTGCCACTGGAGAGCGGCTTTGAAGAGAAACTTGGCTAATAGTGATGAAAAACTGATAAAATCTCTCCTACTCTTCCACTAATCAACATGAAAATAACCCTATGACCTGCACAGGAGTTTTTAGAGCCGTTTTTTCTGTAAGCCTGTGAAACAAGAATAATAATAAGAAGAAGAACAAATGAATGAATTTTGTCTAACAATCGCAAAATCAACTTTTTGCTATTATCAATATTTTAGTAGCCTTAGCCATTGAGATAAAAGGTATTGAGTGTTGTTTCAAGAACAAGTCTGTTTTTTAACATTGTTTTTGCTCGTATGTTCTATTAGAATGTTTGTGAAAATCCTGGGCGAACCCTATGATACAAAGACAGCCACTTCTTCCAGATTTGTCACGCTTTTCGCAAAAAAATAAACAAACAAACGCCAATTTCACTGAAAAGAAAAAAAGCAAAAAAGCAAAAAATGAAAAACATTGTCTTGTAGTACCCACTCTAGAAACTGTACGATTAAAATAAAAATATTTCTAATTTAGAAAAAATTACGCGTCGTTATGTGAGCCATGTTTATTTCACTTATTTTGTTTTCACACCCAATTAAAACTTCCTGGTGGACACCACAGAGTGAACAAAAACATCATGATTACCACGAAAAGCGTGATCAGTTGATATTTTGTTGTGTTCATGTGTCTTTGTGCCTTTTGAATGCTTAGATCATGTGATATTCCACCACTACTGTTTTCCTGTAGTGTGACATTTTCTTTGTGATAATTGCCTGTACAAACCAAGAAGGATGCATATAGCAGTCAACAATTCCTATCAAGTACCAGTAAAATTCCAAGAAAGTTTGGACCTCAAATTGTTCGCAGAATCTACATTAAGAGCTAGTAGACACAACAGCTCTAGGCTTTCACGGCACATTGTATCCCTACATTTCATATTTGATACAAATAAAGTAGATGTAGACACTAATATTATGACTTTGGTTACATGTGTCAAAAACACCTTTAATGGAAATTAAGTGTATTATTAACATTTGTTTGTTTGTTTTGGAATTTTGCGCAAAGCTACACGAGGGCTATCTGCGATAGCCGTCCCTAATTTAGCAGTGG
>NW_013667568.1:39027-41637 GCF_000517525.1 Limulus polyphemus
TGTTTGGTGGGACGGGGATTCGAACCCGCGACCCGCAGATTGCGAGTCGAGCACCCTAATCATCTGGCCATGCCGGGCCTATTATTAACATATGCGAGTCAAAGACACGCCTAATCTAACTGAATAGTAATGTTTTCTCCGCACATGTAAAACCAACTCTTGTAGAAATTTGGTTTGTATTTGTATTGTAATAGCATGAAGATATACACTTCACTCTTGCGCCCTCTGTTGGTCGATTTATTTAGATCCCAGGAGTACTAACCAAAATTTGTTTTCTGGTCGTTATTTTGTTTTTAATTTTGAAATATGCTATGAATAAGATGCGCTGATAGATTTCAAAAGAGGGTATATGTTTTTTTTGTTGTTGTTGTTATTAAAAAGATCACGTTCAACATATCTCCGTATTTCTAGCTTCTAGGAAATTCTGTCTTTGGTGCTTTGATAAGTTTAAGATAAGATAGAGGGGATCTGGTTAATGTATTTAAGATTGTAAAGGGAACTGCATCATATATTTTTCATATTTAACAGTGAGAATAATAGAACTAGGGGACACAAATATAAATTTTGGTAAGGTAGAAGTCATCTCTAGCTATGACAGTTTTATTTTTCTAACAGAGTGGTTGGCCTTTGGAATGGGTTGACTTCGGGTGTTGTGGAGGCAATAAGTTTAAGTGAGTTTAAGAGAAAGCTTTAAGAGAAAGTTTAAGGGCTGGTTTTAATATTTTTATTTTATTTATTTATTTGTATTTAATTTATTTATTTGATAGTTTTAGCTTAGTTTAGAGAATGGGACAGCCGAGATGGACCAATAGGTCCCTTATTGTCCCTAAACATTACGGTATGTTATTATGACAACCTATTAGCATTCGATAGTAAAACTCAGGATGATACTGAAGCAAGTACCAGCCTAGATAGTTAAAAACAAAATGAAATAATTTTCAAAATGTTTTGACTATTTTTAAGAGTAGTGTTGGGAGCATTTATTAATAAAGAACAACGCACTCCATATTTCAGAAAGCACTACCATTGGAATGCCTTACGCAACTCGTAACCTCGTTATGCGAATATGTAAGCATGTATTCATCCGCAGGATAACAAAGTGCTATCACATGCACTATGCGTGGAACTTAATAAGCCTTAATTGTTCAGATCCATCTATTACGTCACTGACAAACATACGTTCTACAATTATAAGTTTGCTAATACATCTGTAATTAATGCTATTTCAAATGCTACAAGTCAAAAAGCTCAAACTAGATGAACTATGAAGTAAATGTATGCGATTGTATAGAAATTATATTTTGTATGATCTATAAATATCAATCACTATAACGCACCTTTGCAATAAACTTGTTTACTTATACATTTGTCTTGTTCAGACCCATAGTAAAGTTTATGCACGAGAAGAGGGGGATATTCAACGGAATTGAAGGTGGAACTTAATAAATTAATACTAGATATAAAAGCCTTTCGATACTATAGTATGGGTTAAATTAAACAGTCCCTGTTAGAGCTCCGTTAAGACGTTCTCAAGGCTGATGTGCAGCAGACGAATTATAGCTATACAAGAAAAACTGAATTACTAAGGTCTTTGTATGGATATATATGTGTGTGTGCGTGTGTGTATGTGTGTGTATTTAGTTCGAGTTTTTTTTTGTTGAAGTTTTTGTGGTGTGAATTAAAGTATTCGTGGCCTATTTTCTATGTGTGTTTCTGTACTGCAGCCTCTTGATAAAGGTGTACAACCGAAACTTTAGAAAAAAGTTCATTTTATTGGAAATTAAATTCCGTCTAATTACCCAAGCATTTATCTAAAGTTGTTTTACATGCGACCAATAGGCACCTATTTTCTTCTGACGTACAAAGAAAAACACAGTAGTTTGTGGATTTTCCTTTCGTACGACCCAGTGATTTTTAATGTACCATCCAATGTCTTATCAACGGGAATAACAACAACAACACTGATTTATATGAGGGTTAGGGTTATATAATAATGTATTTCTTTCATTTAACATACTAACAATATCATTGAATACGCTTAAGTTGCCTGAAAAATATTAATATTCAAACATAAACGCACGCTATTCATTTATTTAATTTATATATCTAGGCAGGGCGTGATCTAATGGTCAAACATACACTAAGGATTTGAGCTGTGATATTCTGCTGAACGCTTTCGCTATAGAGCGTTATAACTGTGACAGTCAATCCCATTATTTTGTTATATGTAGCAATATAGATGGATGGTATTGCTGACTAGTTGCCTTTTTTTTTTCTGGTCAACGGTTCTAAATTAGGGGTGGATACGCCTGAACCTTAGGGTTCCTTATTTGGCTGTCTATTCTATGTGTCGCATAAGGCTCCGTTCCGGTTGATAAAACACCAAGTGTTATCATTGATTCAGGAGTTGATAGAACTAATAACTGCTTCCATAAAGTGAGAAGTTAAACAGGATTGAAAACTAAGTTTACAAATCGATAGTTATTCTCTTCTCACTCTTATGAGGTGTATCGTATGATTACCATTGCTTTTGGAATATCAAATTTCCCCTGATGAAGTATAGGTAATTAATAATCAATAATTTCTGAATGCAAAATTTGTCGAGCCCGG
>NW_013667568.1:42097-43120 GCF_000517525.1 Limulus polyphemus
CAAACAAGCAAAATTTGTCATTTTTTGTTCTGTTTCTACTTATTAATATTTTCTTTTTTGATAATTTGTGCCACTTGTTTTTATCAGATTTTTATGTTCGCCATTTTATACCTAATTACTGTCCATATCTGTCTTTACAATGTCTAGGGATTAATCTATTAATTGATATATTTATGTCATGGTTTGCATCCCATAGCATAAAAAACAACAACACTAAAAACATTACAGTCCGCACTTTTGGGACGTGGATATGTTATAAGATTGACAATTAAATCCCGCTATTCGATTAGAGACGTCCAAGAAATGGCGGTGGGTGCTGTTGACTAGTTGTCTTTCTCTCTAATCTGTCGGTTCAAAGTTGCGGAAGCCGAGGCTAAAGTGCAGATAACCTTTTATAGCTTTGTGCGTATAACTGAAACAAATCGTTTGTCTATAACGTTTTGTCTCTACTTTGCTAGCTATCTGTCTATGTGTTATAAGGGATCAAGTTTTCTCGTCACGTACACCCATCCTCTCCCATAATTTTATATTTACACATCTCTGCTACTGCCGGTTTGATTTCATGTATAGCGACACGAGTGTTGCGGCATTGAGATGCACGTGCTGTAATGCACATTACACCTATGAAATCTACGTGCTGCTACATCATGAGGTTTCCAGTCGTCCTTGACGTCATTTCCTGCTCATCGAATAATGAGAGAAAATTGCTAGAAATGCACATGAAGAAGATAAAATAAGACTTAATAATTGTGTAGAGTGTTTGTTTAAAACACACACAGACAGTAGACTTGTCCGACATGTTTAATACAACTATAGTGTATTATAGTACATTTGAAAGATGTTTACATCATAACAGGCAGGGCGTGGGTCATTGGCTAGTTTGCCGGAATGTAGATCTAAAGGCCCGTGGACTTCGTTTCATTGCCTTGGTGTCATGTGTGCGTTATAAGTGTGACTTTCAAAACCCATTAGTCGTTTAAAGCAGAACGAATTCTAGTTAAAATGGCAATAGGTGCTGTTGAC
>NW_013667568.1:43452-45510 GCF_000517525.1 Limulus polyphemus
AATAGTCAACTATTCGAAAGCGCTCGAGTTTTGGGTCTTATTTTACGTCTATAGTACATTTGAAAGATGTTTACATCATAACAGGCAGGGCGTGGGTCATTGGCTAGTTTGCCGGAATGTAGATCTAAAGGCCCGTGGACTTCGTTTCATTGCCTTGGTGTCATGTGTGCGTTATAAGTGTGACTTTCAAATCCCATTAGTCGTTTAAAGCAGCACGAATTCTAGTTAAAATGGCAATAGGTGCTGTTGACTAGCTACCTCTTCTCTGTCTCCCGGTGAATCAGAGGTAAGTTTACGAACTTACAACTCTAAAATTTGGGACTCGATTCCCCGCGGTGAAAAAGCGCATTTAACCCATTGAGTACCTTTGCACTAAGACAAACCTACACTGTGCCTTCCTACTAGTCTATCACTTCAAAATTATGGTCGGCTCATGCATATAACCCTCGAGTAGCTTAGTGCGAAATTCGACATATAACATCAACATTCTTTTTTTTTTTGTTGTTCACGCTTTGCGAGAATATTCGGAACAAATTCAGCTAAACGTGGTCATAATTGTGAGAAACTATTTGAAGTACATTTTAAATTATGTTTTTAATGCATGTACTGTGAGTATAAAAACGTGACTACTTAGACAGTTTATATTTAATTAGAATGTCCTTGTCACACGAGCTGTTCGAGTTTTCAGTTTTCGGCGCTGTTTTAAGAACACTGTAGCAATGATATACATGCTGATATATAATTTGAACGTGGATAACTGGAAAGACATATATTTTTTGGTGTTTTTCGAAAATATCACAATAATGAATTGAGATCGAGTGAAAGTTAAGAAAAATATATGATCTGCTATAGCCCTCCAGTGGCCACAGCGGTATGTCTGCAGACTTACAACGCTAGAAACCACAGATAGCCCATTGTATAGCTTCGTGTTAAACTACAAACAATCTATCTGCTATATTCCCTGCCAATAAGGCCTTTCGCCCAATACCAGGGCTTGTGAGGCCGACTGGCATGTGACAGACTGTGTGGCTGAGACTCCATTTATATTATCCAATTGCTTGTTCGTTTTGAATTTCGCGCAAAGCTACACGAGGGCTATCTGCGCTAGCCGTCCCTAATTTATCAATTTTACACAAGTCATTTACCAATTATAATTAGGGTAAGGATTAATAACAATATTATTCATTTTAACACGAATTCTTTATTATTATTTATTTTAACACGAATGATTTATTATTATTTATTTTAACACGAATTATTTATTATTATTTATTTTAACACGAATTATTTGTTATTATTTATTTTAACTACGAATTATTCATCATTGTTTATTTTAACACGAATTATTTATTATTGTTTATTTTTACATGAATTTACCCCGATTAACTATTATACTGTTCAACTTGGTGAAGTATTTTAAACTCAATAGAATTTTGATATCAGAACTTAAGTTAAATCTCCCAGTCTTAACTTGATTTTGGATTTATTACGAATTCTGTAAGATTTTATTACTTAAACAAAGAAGACTTCCATTATGTCTTCTCTTTTGCAGCCCCTGTGATTCGCTGCCATCTCCCCTCCGTGATAAGAGTTGACTGCTCTGTCTTCTTCTGATTACTATGGCATCCTTTATCTTTTGGTGACACTTCCACCGCCATGATAAGAGTTTAATTGCTTTGTTTTATCCTAATTACTATAGCATCCTCTGTGATTGACATCTTCCAACCGTGATAACATTCAATTGTTCTGTCTTGTTATAATTACTATAGCATCCTCTGTGATTGACATCTTCCAACAGTGATCAGATTTAATTGTTCTGTCTTGTTCTAATTATTGTAGCATCCTCTGTGATTAATTGACATCTTCTCACCGTGATCAGATTTAATTGTTCTGTCTTGTTCTAATTACTGTAGCATCCTCTGTGATTAATTGACATCTTCTCACCGTGATCAGATTTAATTGTTCTGTCTTGTTTTAATTACTGTAGCATCCTCTGTGATTAGTTGACATCTTCTCACCGTGATCAGATTTAATTGTTCTGTCTTGTCCTAATTACTG
>NW_013667568.1:46369-47772 GCF_000517525.1 Limulus polyphemus
AAGAGTTGGCGGTGGGTGGTGATGACTAGCTGCCTCTAGTCTTACACTGCTAAATTAAGGATCGGCTAGCGCAGATAGCCTTCGTGTAGCTTTGCGCGAAATTCAAAACAAAACAAACAATCCCCCCCCCCCACTCATCTTTACACCCATGGAAGAAAAAAGACAAACACAACCAATAAGGTTCATGTTTTACCTTCGACATGAAGCATGAACAAATGAGCTATAGACGTTGTCATTAATACAAAGCACAGACAGGAATACCTCTCCCACACTCACCTTTACACCCATCGAAGAAAAAGACAAATACAACCCATAAACTTCATGTTTTACCTTCGACATGAAGCATAAACAAATGAGCTGTAGACGTTGCCATTAATACAAAGCACAGACAGGAATACCAAATTGTGGATCTTGCCCGTTATTAAACATGAACATAAATAGTAGGCCTTTTCTCGTATAAAAACCAATATTTTATTTTCGTCACACTTTCAAACGAAGTTCACTAATATTTGACTATCTATTTAATTCCGGATTCAAGTTTTTAATGGTCAAAGTTTCTTTGATTCGTAAAACATGGACATTTTTCGGTAATTCCAATAATTTTAATGGCTTGTCATAACCTGGTGGTCTGAGGGTCGCGAATTCGAATCCCCGTCACCGAATATATTCGCTCTTTCAGCCGTGGGGGCGTTATAATTTGACGGTCAATCCCACTATTCGTTAGTAAAAGATTAACCCAAGAGTTGGCGGTGGGTGGTGTTGACTAGCTGCCTTCTCTCTAGTCTATCACTGCTAAATTAGGGTCGGCTACAGCAGATAGCCCTCGTGTAGCTTTGTGCGAAATGCAAAACAAACCAAAACAATAATTTTAAACTGCTCGATAGGTACTGGAATACAATCTGGTTCATGTTTAAGAACATCTGACGCTTCCACATATCTTAGTAAACTATACTCCTTGATTCCTTCCGCCAGTCTTCTTGAAGTAGGTCCGATATACACTCTGAAGTCCAGAACACTCAGAGCATTTATACATTGAGATAACGTTCGAGCAAGTTGGTTTACCCATTCTGTCTTTAAACACAAAATAGTTCTATATTCTGACGATGGGTTTAAGGGTGACTCGAAGTTCTACTTGCAAATGAACGTTACACAGTAAATTCTTTAGTTGTTTCTATATTTTCAAGGCAAGTTTACTGGTAGTGTTATAAGAAGAGTCTTCTTTTTTGGTACACTGTATAAGAAGAGTCTTTTTTTTTTGGTACACTGTATAATATGAGTCTATCTCTTTTGGTACACTGTATAATATGAGTCTATCTCTTTTGGTACACTGTATAATATGAGTTTATCTCTTTTGGTACACTGTATAATATGAGTCTATCTCTTTTGGTACACTGTATAATATG
>NW_013667568.1:48170-53187 GCF_000517525.1 Limulus polyphemus
GCATGTGTCCGATCCTATCAGAAACAGATACAGATTGTTAACATGTAACTGATCCTATAAGAAACAGGTTTTTAACTTGTGTCTCCTTCTATCAGAAGCAGGTTGTTCATATGTGCCTGATCCTATCAAAAACAGGTTGTTGGCATGTGTCCGATCCTATCAGAAACAGATACAGATTGTTAACATGTAACTGATCCTATAAGAAACAGGTTTTTAACTTGTGTCTCCTTCTATCAGAAGCAGGTTGTTCATATGTGCCTGATCCTATCAAAAACAGGTTGTTAACAAGTGTCCGATCAATTCAAAAACAGGTGGATAACATGTGTTTCATATTAAACAAATTTTCGTGTGTTGCATGAGCCCGCATCTATCAGTTAAAATTAAAAACAGATTATTAACATGCGTATGAAGGTTTAAGTATATGTAGTGTTGCGTGAGTTCTCATCTGTAGTTATATAGTAACACAAGCTATTAACTCACTCCTGAAGGTTTAAATACATGTTCCTGTGTTGTGTGAGTTCAAATCTGTAGTTATATAATAATAATAGCTGTTAACACACTTCTGAAATTTAAATATATGTTCCTATCTACAGTTATATAATAAACCTTCGGGAGTGTGTTAACAGGCAGTATTGCAACACAGGAACATATATTTAAGCTTCTTATGAACTTAAATGGCATGAATAGGATAATCATTTTATTATTAAATGAGTATGTTATTCCTTAGATTTATTGATTCACCAGTATAGGTCTAGGAATGAGATGTATTAAGGTGTCAGTATAGTTTCGTCTAGGTCTAAACATCATATTTGAGGTCATAATTTGGAATAGATGTAAGCATAATATTTATCATTATATTTAATGAGAAATGATTTAGCCAATGGATGCCTAAACACAGGTTTTAATGTTTATAATCTCGGTTTACAGTATACTTCTCGAGTAGGTTTATGGTTTAATAAATAGCGCCCCCCCCCCCAGTGGCACAGCGGTATGTCTGTGGACTTACGACGCTAGAATCTGGGTTTCGATACCCGTGGTGGGCGGAGCACAGATAGCCCATTGTGTAGCTTTGTGCTTAATTACAAACAAACAAAATAATAAATAGAATAATTTCAAAATCTTTAAATTAATGCTCTGTTATGGGATTTTGAAACTTATGAAGACTTCCGGCTGATTATCAAGTGTAATTATAAAGTTATAATCATTCGAAAAGTCTCGTTGTTCCATAACTTACGTTACCTATTGGAGAACTTACAGGGGATAGTTCGCAAGTACCACGAGCAGAATTCACATTTATTTCAGTCTTTTGCTTTTGTTTTGGCTTCAAAGTCTTATAATTTCGCTCTGGCACTGATGTCCTGTCACTTTGGAAGTACTATTTGTATTCCTACTTTTGAAGTACAACTTTTATATTGTTGCTTTTGAAATGATGTATAATAATATATTAGGTATAGAAGAATATTACTTTTCACACTACAGTAGTCAAACAAATAATTTATTTCATACAGACTAGTCTTGTGGTTTTGATGATAAGAAGCTGAAGAACTTATAAGAAACAAATCTTATAATAAAGACGTAAACTGAATAATAAAATATTAATTTAAACATTTTTATAAGTATGTATTTTCATAAGGATCGAAACTCCGAAACTACGTATTTCAAAAAAAAAAAGTTTCGGGTTGATTATATTATATTATATGAAGAAAAAAACCCTAAAAGTTTGTTCTTATGGTTGATCTATAAATCAATATCGGTATCACTTCAAAAGGTCCCGATATAGTGATGTAGCTTGTTCGAACATCCAAATTACACTGGAAGTCTTGCTTTATATTCGAGCATAGTGAAAATTTGTTTTTTATGCTCTTATCGCTCTTATCAAGTCAATAATGAAGGGTTCAGAAAGAGTTGCTAGTATAGGATATATGAAGAAATCAAAAGTATGGGGACAAGTTTTGATTGATTTTGAATTCTATTATACATTCTCGAAGTATGTGAATGATCAGAATTGATGATTGCGTCCATGCTGTGTAGTTAGGAAAACTTGCATGCTGGAATATATATATGTAATTCAATTTAAAATGGACGCCTGAGCTTGTGTTTCACATTGTAAACTTGCAAGGATGTTTGTTTATTATTTTGCATCAAACTGCAACGGAGATTCGCTAAGTTTTTATTTCACTTTTACTCGACAGAAGTGACTCGTCAATTTTAGCTTTTATTTATATGTATCTGTAAATACCTATATGCACACACAAAAAAGAAATCTTGCATCTGTTCTTGTTTATCTCCAAAATAAAACTTTTGTTGTTGTTCGATGTGGAATGCATGTCTTGATAAGTCTCTCACTTGATCTCGGACACTTCATTCAGTTTAGTACATAAAAATACTTTGTCGTATCCTCCAAAGATTTTGTACAGTAACAATTTATATTTTTGTTCTAAGCTGGCTCAGTGGAATGTCTGGTCCATTGTGCAGCTTTGTGCATAATAACAAACAAACAAGTTGAAAAATTGATATAAAGCTGGATATATTTTTCCAAGTCGTTTATTGTTTATATAAATTCTATATAGTATTAAGTTAGAAATAGTATATATATATATATATAACTAAACCTTAGTTAGAAACTGGATTGGATATAGGAACGTGGTTTTAATAGTCTGTATACCATAAATGGTTTAATTCATTATACATGTGAAATTAAAGTAGGAAAAATTACACATATACTTTGTATTTAAAGATTTATTGTACGAACTTCAGATATTAGTAATAATACCAACAGTTTTCAATTGCCACAAAAGATATTGATATTGAAATTAAAGTAGGAAAAATTACACATATACTTTGTATTTAAAGATTTATTGTACGAACTTCAGATATTAGTAATAATACCAACAGTTTTCAATTGCCACAAAAGATATTGATATAATATTTTAATACACAAGTTGTATTCAATTCTTGTTTCATTAGTACTTTAGGCAGCGTACACACTGTAGGATTAAAATTTGTAGTTGATCGCTTCAGGTCAAGCTTGTATCGTGAATAGGACGACGTTTCGGTCTGAAGAAGGCCTCAGGATATAAACCGAAACGATGCCCCATTCAAGAAAAAAAAGTTTTGCTTGTTTGTTTGTTTGAAGTTAAGCACAAAGCTACACAATGGGCTATCTGTGCTCTGCCCACCACGGGTATCGAAACCCGGTTTCCAGCGTTGTAAGTCCGCCGACATACCGCTGTGCCATTGGGGGGGGGGCAAAAAAAGGAAGAAGCAGTCCATTACAGTTTCAATCCTACACTGTTATATTCAGTTATTTGTTGTTTGTAGTAAAAAAGATATTTGTAATGTTATGATCATATGCCCAAAATTTTCGGGAACACTCCCTGGTCAAGGAATGTTGTCCGCGGAAAAAAAGTGTCCCCGAAAGTGTCCTCGGTTCCAAGAATCGCCCTCGAAAAACTCTTTTACATCATACCTTATATTATGAAGTCTGTAGCACGGATACACTAGAAATAAATAATCAGCCAGTTTTTATTATTTTGACTAATTATTAGTTCAGGTATAGCATCTTCATGTGACGACAATGGTGCGGTCGTCATGTTGCGACCTTGAATATGTCATAGAATATTATTTTGTTTTATGTTTCAATTAAGTGTTAACACGTGAAAATGAAATTGCCAAAAAAGCGTAAATACTGCTTGCAAGTGGGATTGTGTTGAGTACAGGTACAACTGTCTCCGGATATGGCTTATGAGATATGGTCACATTAGTTTACTTGCTGTTAAAAGCCAAGTTCATCAGATAGACAATGAATATCAACAGTTTTCTAAGCAAAAAACGACTCTAATAGTACAAGATAAAAGTATATCCTAGGTGAGAAGGGTATTTGAGTTGTACAGATTTACAGTTAAAAGCCATGTGAGTCAAAGGGTTCTCTTTAGTTTTTGGGAGGAGAGACCGTCTTAAATGTATTTTGAAGACAGTAGAGTAGTTAAAAGATGAGTAAATGTTAAAGTTATTGATTGAATATCATTTAACACTTTCTTAAGTTAGAAGTTTTGTATATTAATGAAGATAGAATAGGATTCGTAATAGATTTTCATATCATTATTACAACATCTGTGTAAATGAAAAACAAAAACAGGAGTTAGAATTCAAGGACACATCTAGACAAGTCGGTGGTCTTTATTATTATTATTAGTTAGTTTATAAAGAATATACGTTTAAAACGTGGACTCGAAGAACAGGCATCATATATCCCTTCAGATGCTTGTTAACAACCTATATTGTATGTAATAGATGCGAGCTCACGCAACACAGAAACATATACTTAAACCTTCGGGAGTGTGTTAACTGCAGATATGAACTCACAAATGAAGAAAAAAATTTGAAAGTTATGTTGTTACTGAGCTCTCAAAGCTAAGTAGATATTATAGATGATATTATAGATAAACAATTATGCAAAGAAATAAGACCAACTGATTCACAAGCTGGTATTATTTATCGATTATCAAAAATACAGTAACTACACTGTCCAATGAGACCTGTCATATCAAATATCGGATGTTATAACTAGAAAATAGCAAAGTTTTCAATTTTTTATTTCAGATATAACAGTTTTATACCAATAAAATCTTATTAGAATTGATGTATACAAAGCCTATAAACTTACCAATAATACAGAAATATCCATAAAAGAAATTAATAACATTGAATGTTATTTAAGTAAAAAATATTTTCCAACGAAATTTATAACCAGCATAATCAACAAGAACATAAAGAGGTATACAGTGTACCCAAAAAAGATAGACTATTCTTAGTGTACCAAAAAAGAATACTCTTCTTATACAGTGTACCAAAAAAGATAGACACATATTATACAGTGTCCCAAAAAGAAAGACTCTTCTTATAGAGTGTACCAAAAAAGAAAGACTCTTCTTATACAGTGTACCAAAAAAGACTCTTCTTATATAGTGTACCAAAAAAGACTCTTCTTATATAGTGTACCAAAAAAGAACGACTC
>NW_013667568.1:54187-61359 GCF_000517525.1 Limulus polyphemus
GAATAAACTTTCCATGGATACAATTTAAAAAAAGAATTCTGATATGGTTTAAACTACCCTCAGACATATTCAATGAAAGTGCTGATATGGGCGGAACACTGGACTCATTCACAATTAAAGAAATGTCTGATATGGATGATACTAACCTGAAACACAGTCAAAGAAAGGCTTGATATATGAATAAACTTCCCTCAGAAGAAATTTTGACATGAACGAATTCCCTTCGTATACGAAAAATAAAGCTTTGTATATACTTGTGTATATTAACTGCCTTCAAAAATGAACAAAGAAAGGTGTGATAATGCTTATACGAGCATTTAATTGTTTGCTGAAATAGAGATCAGGTGGGTTCTCTACTCAACTGCGTATTCAGAAGAAAAAATCAGTAACCAATTGACGGATCAGATTTAGTATATACTGTAAATCAGATATTATAAGAAGCGTTTAATGTAGGATATGGAACAGCGTTCTTTTGAACATTGTATAAAAATAATGTTAAAAATGTATTTATGTATAAAACAAAGGTTATTGTACAAGGCTGGTTGATTTAAACCATATTTGGTAGCAAGAATGAGTAAGAAGCTGTTGTATAGAACAATAACTCTGAGCTGTGTTAAAAAAAGAAAATGAAACCCAAAAATAATGATGTGCCAACCTAAAAGTTGTTAAAAGGTTATTTTCATATACCTTTTTCGAAGTATTTATTTTGATTAAACTAAAGCTGATATTTAATATAATATCATGCAAGTTGTGTCAGATGGTGTTATACGCCAGTTTATATTTTGCTCCGATAGAAGATTAAAAGTATACAAGTTGTGCCATATATTGTTATACGCCAGATTATATTTATTTCTGATAGAAAATGATTTGGAAAGCATGTTTTAGTTAAGCATGAGCTTATGCAAAACAGGAACCCCTATAGGCAACAACTATTATCAACTTTTATAGAGAGTATATTACGGAAGTAATTGGCAGAGGTAAAAATATAAGCCGGAAAACTTTTTATGTAAGATCTTTGCATGAAAAAAAAAAGACCACATTTGGTTTTCTTTCATTGAGACATTTGTTTTGTTTACTATTTCGATTATATAAAAATCAAAATAAATATATCACTTCAGTATTTCTTTATCATCGTTGTTGTGAAAAGATACGTTGTTCATTCCACTTGGGCTGATCTCTTTTGTTTCTGCTAGAAAAAATGTTTTAAGCAATCATCACTAGATGTCAGCACAAGCATTATCTAGATTAATTTCATCTGCTGGAATAATATATAATTTGTGATAAAAATATATATATCAAGATTTAAGAGCATAATTTATCATTAATTTTGTATACAAATATATTTAAGAAAATTCATCCAATAGATGCTCTTGTTATAGGAATGGAATTGTTAATTTTTTAACAAACATTAAATTAAATAATTCAGTAGTTTAAATTAAAATTAAATATTGTATAAAAGTCGTAGCAATTACAGAACAGTTGAATGTTGCTGTTGAAACGAACAGCTTATGTGCTGAATGATTGATGAAATAACATTTAATTTTTCTCTTCCTTTTTCTCATTATAGTCCCACGAAAGAGCAAGAAAGACACTTTGCACACCCTAAATGCTGCCATTTTTTATGATTAAATTTCAAGAACCACAGAGTTAACGAAGAGACATAAAAGTGGATCTAAACATCAACTACTGAACATTTTTCACAAAAGTTGTACATTTAATCAACTTTGAAAACAGATAAAACATTTATCAAATAAGGAAATATATAAATAAAAATGAAATTATCTGTTGAAATAATCTAATTACTAAAAAGTGATACATATCTAACAAATAACTGTACATTTGTGGGTATATTGATGTATATAATACTTGATAAACAACTGATATTGTTAGATATAAGTTAGCTAGCTGCATTATTAATAATTTTAGGAAATTGAATGGCTGCTTAGCTGGCAGCGTTGACTTTAATGTCCCTTAATAAACGAAACCAAAAGTGTATGACAAATAGTTAAACTGTTTTAATTGTGCTTATAGTGACTGAAATCCTCTTTTAGATAAAAAACTTGAAAAAAGATTTTGAGTTAGCAATGGATAAGATATTGTTTTACCTTTAATAAATATGCAACTTCTGTATTTTTGATCTAATGTAGTTTATCTAGAGACAATAATTTTTATGAACGATTGAACGATTCGTCTGCAAAAGTTGCTATGCAGGTAACCAATACGATTCGTGTTGCTTGGTTTATGTTAGCCACGCCTTTGTGGTAACGTCACAGACCATGTGCACGTCGTCCGAGCTCCTCAACAAATACAGAAATGAGACGGTGTTGCAAGACAAGTTGCTCATTGGTTGGAAGCCATGTGTATTACGGCTATTGTCAATCAGTACAGCGTGGACTTGTGGCTGACTTGGCCAGAGAATGAAGAGTACTTGAACGGGCTGGACGTTTCGCTCAGACTAGTTTTCGTCTTAAGTAACTTGTGTTTAACTGAAAGCCACACCGTCTGCTGTACTTAGCATTTTCGCAAAAGAGAATTTGAAGAGCACTTTGTTTTGAAGTAGGGAGAAATTGTGATCTGAACTTTGTTATGATGATAAGTGCCTGAGCCAGCCTGAACCTTTCTAGGCTACATAAGGACCTTTTCCGTATTTGGACGTCTGTTTCTGTCAGCTGTGTGGGCTCGTACCAGCCGCCAACGTGGCTACGCTGGATCGAGATTATTCATTCTACCACCCATTTGGGGTGGTCGGCCCGGGTGTAGGTACGGGCCACCATCATGGAATCGAGCATGAGCTGAAAATGACCGGTAGTCTTCCATCAGTCCATAGTCATAGTTCTATACCTATGATCGCTAGTACCTCGCCAGCCTCCTCACCGCCCTCACACGGTCACATCCACAATAATGAAAACTGCGGAGACATAGGACCGTCTGGTGGGGACAGCAATAAGAACAAGAAAGACGCAGACAGAGTGAAACGACCCATGAATGCTTTTATGGTTTGGTCCAGAGGTCAGAGAAGAAAAATGGCCCAAGAAAATCCGAAAATGCATAATTCTGAGATCAGTAAAAGGTTGGGTGCTGAGTGGAAACTGCTATCGGAGGCCGAAAAACGGCCCTTTATTGATGAAGCGAAACGGCTGCGAGCCGTGCACCTGAAAGAACACCCAGATTATAAGTACCGGCCTCGTAGGAAAAACAAGACCTTGAAGAAAAAAGACAAATACCCACTAGCTACAGGATTGCTTACGCCGGACAGCCGGACTCCCGTGCAACAGGTCAGTCGGGAGATGTACCAGATGAACAGCTATATGCCCAATGGTTACCCCACCATGATGCACGAAGCATACCAACAACATGCGGCAGCTGCAGCTTCTTACGGGTCTCAAATTGTGGCCAACAGTGCCCTCTACTCTCGATATGAAATGCCCCCGCTGTCCACACCGATAACCACATGCTCTAACATGAATATGCCTTACTTGAACGGTACATCCCACTATTCCATGCCCATGTCATCCTACTCGCCCATGCAAACTGCCAGTCCCATGCCTGCCCCATGCCCCATCAAATTGGAACCGAACCACAGCCCTGGGGCCCAGACCCCTCCATGTGCTATGTCAGCGGCAGTGGCCGGTAGAAGACCAGGATGCACTTCTGACCTCCGTGATATGATCAGTATGTATTTACCTGGTGATGGAAATAGCGACCCCAATGTCCAGAGACTTCAACTGCAAAGTCACTACCATCATCAACCCGAGCCCATGGTGGCCGGTACCATGCCTTTAACACATATGTAAGTATTGGGTGAGTTTGGATAGCGACTTATTAATCAGACGTATTCACAGATCTAGTGGAGATACAGACAATCAGGCTGATTCATTACCACAAATCAGATTATGTGCGCATTTCGTGATAACAACGAGACGTCAAAGACTAACAGAGATATTGAATATATCTATTTCCTCGTCTTGTTTCCGTCGTGTTCCGGCTGCACGTAAGTAGCCTCAGCTTACGCAGAGGTTCAATTCAATAAGTGTTTTTCAAAAGTACTTGTGTGTATATATAAATATGAATATATAACCTTGCACGTGCACGGAGGACATATTTTCTGTTGTTGTTTTTTTTTGTAAAGCAGAACAAAAAAAACAAAAAGAAGAAAAAGAAAGCGTTATTTCTTCAAGAATAATGGCTGAGTACGTTACTGTTACAACTGGGACAAGGGTAGTTGTAGCTTGTCTAGAGCGAGCTCTTGCGGCGAGTTAACAACGCTTCGAGACGTGTAAAGTAGCTATTAAGTATACTGCAGATGTAGTTCCTGTTATAGTGATAGATATCAGCGAATGACATGCTTGGGACGAGTACGGTTAACTCTCTATCACTGTTCAACAACTTCCTTATAGCTAAACTTAAAGTAAGTCCTAATTTATACCTTGTTTAGCTATAGCTCAACTGTATTAGATAGCTTTTTCGATCGTGTTATGTACATATATAAATATACTCTCTCCCTATTAAGTTTATTATACTTACATTTGGGCATTCTTCATATAATATATTATTATTACGAAAATGCCGAATTAACGAACTTAATACATTCCAGTGTAATTAAATAGTAAACAATAGAAAAACAAAACAGAAGAAGCGGAGAAATTAAAAGAAACTGTAAAATATTTTTTGAAGTTATAAACATGCAAACGGAATCTATTTCTATGCTTGCAGGCCTGTCTTTCTATTCAACTAACTATCTGTCTATTTGTCCATTTGTATACCTAGCTATCTGTCTGTGTTTTTAACTAGCTCTCTCTCTCTCTCTCTATCTATAAGGTTTTTGAAGGAAATTTGTTTTCTTTTTATGTCATTGTGAATAATAGCATAGTAGTGATGCCATTCTGGGATCTTTTGGGTGAAATTAAAGAAGAACGCATAATATGTCAACCATACTATATCTGCTATGTACAGTACCGACGAGGCCTTTCGCTCAATACCAGGGTTCCTCAGGCTGGCTGGGATACGACAGATATAGTAGTGGTTTAGACGTTATTTGTATTATTAAATTACACGAACAACATCCGTTATAATGTGAGCTGAATTAAGTTGGTGAAGTGTATGAGTTTTATGTGAGTTGTTTAAAAATCGGAATTAGGGTAAGGATGTTGAAAGTATGAGGTCATTGATTGAGTTACATTTTCTATTTATTATATTTTCTTTGCGTGATTTTGCCTTTTTTTTTCTAACCTTTTTGTTTAACATACTTGATATTCTTCTGAATGTCAATTAGTATTTACCTTCATTTAAGTGTACAAGATCTAAATAATTTTAAATTTACTGAATTTGCTTGGGGTGATTATTCCAAATCATATATATATATATATATTTGTTATGTTTTTATCAGACTATCATTTACACTTTTAAAATGTCAGATGCTGTAAAAGTTGTTAGCTAAATCCTATTTTCTTCATCATTTTTAACAGTAACAGAATATTAAAAATAGTATATTATTTGTTTTAAAATGGTTATATGTAATGATTTGATATCTGAAGATTGTGAAAAAAAGCACACTAATACATCAACAGAATGTTATACATTATAAACTACTGGTAATTTCTCCCGTTATTAAAGCAGTGTTTTAGATATGAAAAAAAAAACTAACATAAAATCCATCTTTTGTATTTATGAATTATGTCCAACTGAGTAGTAAAAACCTAAGCAAGTTTTGTTTTACTCAACACTTATTATACTGATCAAATATCAAATTGTCTCTGTAACTACCAATACTTTCATCGTTATATTCCGCAGTTGTTAGTAATAAAATAAATATATCAAATATTACGACAGCAGTTCTAATTTTTAATAAACTATACTATTAGTGTATCATTTAATATTTTCATATGTTATTGAAATATTTTAATATCAGAGAAAAAAAATTGGTAAAATCAAATACTATCTAGTTGAAATATTTCACAAAAAAATAGAATAAAAGCTTTATTGTTGGGTGCAAAAAGTATAAGAGAAACAGAGTGTGTGCAAGTGGAAAACAGTTCTATTGTTTATTACTGTTGTAAAGATGCATAATATAATATATATGTTACCTATAATGCACTGTTTAGTTGAAGGAACTGATTAAATAACAGTGTTTAAGTTGCTGCAATTCATGATATCTTCCTGATTTGTTGATGATGTATTGACTCTTTAAATTACATGATTTAATTTAATTTCACAAAACAAAAATTCAGTTAGAATAATCTTTGTTTAAAAAAGTATTGTTGATCAACAATAACTCAAATTACCTTTATTGTTTTGGACAATGACTTAATTATGTCTAAATGAATAGACAAAATACGCATTAAAATAAGGTTCTCAAAAGTCCTCACTCAAAAGTTTTAGTCCAAATGTTTGATGTAAAGCAAAAACAAAAAAAAATAAAATAAAAATAATTGATTGAAAAAGTTGAACGAAATGAAGGGTACTTTCAATCATCATTTGATAGAAAATACATTGAGGTGAAATGATCGCTTTTGAATATTTATCAGATTGATTCTGCAAAGAAAAACCTAAACATTGGGCTTTTGATTGCTACCGCTAAATTATAATATATATGATTGTCCTTATAAAAACACCTCATTTTCCAGAATGTTTACTAGAAAAGGTAGTAACAGGGCTGGTGATGTTAAAATAAAACTAATGTGTGTATTATTGTATTAGGAAATGTGTATAACTGGTTTCATGTAATGTACAGTTTGTCAATAATTTCATAGTACACTTGTTAAAAATACAAGTGATGTTTTTGAGTCAAAAATAAAGTTATTTTTTGCATACTGTACTCGTCCTGAGGCCAATAAATGTTTTGGCACAGTTCTTTCTTTGTTATTTTCTATTGAATAACTCAAACTACCATATTAACTTTTTATAGTTCATGACCGATATGGTACATTACTCCTGAAAGACGATCGGGTGTTTGCTTATTCTTGTTAAGACAAAACTACACAATGGGCTAATTGTGCTGTGCCCACTACGGTATCGAAATCCGATTTTTAACGTCATAAGCCCAGAGACGTGCTGCTGAGCCACAGGGGGCGCAATCGGCTGACTAAGATGTTTTGTTTGTTATGAATTTTGGGCAAAGCTACACGAGGGCTATCTGCGATAGCCGTCCCTAATTTAACAGTGTAAGACTAGAG
>NW_013667568.1:62325-66886 GCF_000517525.1 Limulus polyphemus
AACCAAATTAATACTGCATCTTATTAACAGCGTCATCTGATGGGTAGAGAAAACTGGAAGATTACAGGTCTGAACGTCATTACATTTTATGTTTTTATCGCAATATACTATTGAAGACTTGGTATTTTTTTGCTGCTACATATGGTTGATGGATGATTTTATCCTGATATGATATTTGATCACATGATCTCTAAAGCTCTTTATTTAGTGTTTGTTTGTTTGGTTGGTTTTGGAATTTCGCGCAAAGCTACACGGGGGCTATCTGCGCTAGCCGTCCCTAATTTAGCAGCGCAAGACTAGAGGGAGGGCAGCTAGTCATCACCACCCACCGCCAACTCTTGGGCTACTCTTTTACCAACGAATAGTGGGATTGACCGTCACACTATAACGCCCCCACGGCTGAAAGGGCGAGCATGTTTGGTGGGGTGCGGATTCGAACCCGCGACCCTCAGATTGTGAGTCGAGCGCCTTATCCACCTGGCCATGCCGGGCACTTTTATTTAGTGACAATGTCTTGAATTGTCTCTCATACTCTTTAGCTAGTGACAATATCATGAGTTGTTTCTACGTAGTGGTTGTGTACGATGTAATATTAGATTATACATATCTATAATAAACACAAGGAAACATTTTATAACTTAAACGATACGTGTTCAAGAATTACAAAGTTGTATTGAGAAGTTAATCATGAACATACTCTTTATTTAGTGACAATATCATGAGTTGTTTCTACGTAGTGGTTGTGTACGATGTAATATTAGATTATACATATCTATAATAAACACAAGGAAACATTTTATAACTTAAACGATACGTGTTCAAGAATTACAAAGTTGTATTGAGAAGTTAATCATGAACATAAAACTTCTCCTTGAATTTGCTGTGGTAAGTTGTCTTCTTAGCATTGAATAATACGAAAACAATTTAGTTTATTATAATTTTCGGAGTTGGCAAGATTATTTAAGATACATGCATTCAACGCCTTAGAAATTTCAAAACGAAAAAGTTAATGCTATGTTGACATAAAAACCACCAAACTGCTCTTGGCAAACTATGGATTTGTATTGTCCATGAAAACAATACGACGACATTATGACTTTTTGGAAGGGAGTTTTATCAAAATTTTATACGCAGCTAATTGGTCATTATATAAATTAATTTCAATGACCTTAATAACATTCTACATATGTGATGCTCGAGTGGTGTAGAAGTTATGTTATGTTGAATGAAAGAAACACTGGGTTTTCCTATTAGCCATACAAACACATGTGCTGTGCAAAACATGTTAGAGGTACTTTAAACATTTATATGTCACTGAAGAAACATTAGCTTTCTAGCAAAATCCCCCCCCCCCTTTCCGGTGGCTCAGCGGTAAGTTTAAAAGCTTATAACTCTAAAATTTGGGATTCAATCCCTGCATAGAGCGGTTAGTCTATTGTGCAGCTTTGTGCTTAAACAGACAGTACTAGCAGAAAACAATTAGCTAGTTGAAGCACAGTGAAACCTGTAACTTATGAAAACGTATTGTTTCAGTCTTTACTCAGTACTATAAATTATGCTTTGGTCCATTGATTTTGTAACAAGTGTTACGTGTAAAAACAAATGGTTTGCGTGGAAGCCATAAGATTTTCTCTATCACCCACTTTAGTACGGTTTTAATAACCGGGCACAAAATATAATTTTAAGCGTTTTTGTTTTCTTTTTTTTTTACTTGAAACCTGTAAACTTTATAGTTAGCTGTACAACTAATTGAAACACAGAAAGTTTTGTCTTTTCTTCCGCACAGTTTACTAAAAGTTCTGTTTTAAACATGTGAAGTCTTTCATCAAAACACAACTCACAAACACGTTCATTTACGTATATATATATATGTGTGTGTGTGTGTGTGTACATATTTATATCAACTTGTTGGATTACTATCTTGCCAAAATCTTTATGTTTCTTTTCAAGGGCCCGGCATGGCCAGGTGGTTAGGGAGCTCGACTCGCAATCTGCAGGTCGCGGGTTCGAATCCTAGTCCCACCAAACATGCTCGTCCTTTCAGCCGTGTGGGCGTTATAATGTGGCGGTCAATCCCACTATTCGTTGGTAAAAGAGTAGCCCAAGAGTTGGCGGTGGGCGGTGATGACTAGCTGCCTTCCCTCTAGTCTTACACTGCTAAATTAGGGACGGCTATCGCAGATAGCCCTCGTGTAGCTTTGCGCGAAATTCAAAACAAACAAACAAACAAACTTCTTTTCAAGATAACATGAAATGTGCCAGCATATTTTGAAGCAAGTCACTGATATAAAACGTTCTTTATTCTTTTTCATAATTCACTTTCTAATTTCTTTATTTGTCTAAAACTTTACAGAAAGAAAAAAAAATCACTGGAGAAAAAAAAAAAAAAAGGAAACTCATTCTTCCGCAATGTACATATATAAATGTATATTAATATACTTCATATATTCGTATTTAAGTTCAACGGTCCACGTCATTTCTTGAGGCGCATAACAACTAGGCTGACGAAGCACTATCCGTTAATCGGTAGTTTGTGTGATACAAACTACCGATCTACTTCGTACTGTTTTGTTTGATGTATCGTGTAACAAGTATGTTATTAAACGCCTCTCAGAACATGTAGAAGGAATGTTTTCAAATATTTAACTACACATTCCAGTACAATTATGTGTTTGTGCGAGTGTATTTTCAAACCTGTGTATGTTTCTACGGCAGTAACTACTAGAGAAAGGTAATGCTGATGACTTACACATGTGATCGTATTATTTACGTATTCACAGGTTTTTGAAACGTTTGTATATAATTTACTAAATAATTAAAGACTGTATTGCAATATAATACTGTTACACTGTAATAATGCCTCTTATATAAAGCATCGAGGTTCTATCATGCAAATAAGCTCTGCATTTGAACACACGTTAACAGAGGCGAAGTTTAATAACAATTATATCATTGTTCAGTTAAGTAGGCTTAATATTATTTTCTTTTTTGTTCTTACGCCTCTTATTGCATGTTATTCATATACAGTGCTAATGGTTTCTGATTCCATTTAGATTATAGACAAATACTGATATAGTTCTGAAGGGGAAAATAAGAGAAAATTAACGAGGTTTTATAAACCTGTATAAGATTCTGCTAGGTATAGCGTGGTTATTGATTTGGTTGGGTAGTGAATTTAGGGTTAAGAAAATTTTGATAAAACAGCTCATTCGACTTAATTAAATCTATACATCTCAGTTATAAAAATAAAAACCTACGAAGTGTTTTTTGATTCGTTATTTCACGTTTTAGAATTTTATCCTACATCTCGAATTTTGTGGAACTCCCAAATCCATATACCAGATTACTTAAAAACGGAAATATACCTTCCAATCACACAAAATAACAGCCAATGTTTAATGACTAGATGAACTGCCTAGTAAATACATAAACTTAAGTATGAAATAGTGTTAAAGGTTTCTCTAGATTATTTTTAAACCAACGGGAGTCCTCAATAGCCGCGGCACTTGAAATTCTTTTAGGCAGGATCACAGTAAATTAATTTACAAGACCTTTTTTCCATTTTATTAGCTATATTTTTGTGCGCCCGCAATACCAAGCGTGAGGCACGCGTATACCCGATTCGATTTTATTACTCATCAGGATCTCTACCAGCCTACCCTCAAATTGAAATTATTTTAGGCAGAATTAGAGTAAATTAACTTGTGATACTTTGGGCGTGGTCAAATACATCAGTCGAAAGGATTTGACCTTCTGAGTCCAAAGTGTAATTAGATCTCAAATCGGTCAAGTGATGACGGAGCTATGAGCTGAAAGTTTGTACTAGAAAAACAAAACAAAACAACAACAACAAAAAACTATGCCTTGTCTAAAAATTGTAAAAAAGAATTCTTTACTTATCACAGTAGCCAGCCATCCAAGACAGGTCCAGCTTTGAAGCTGATGAATGAAATGAGTATATAAGTTTTGACTGCTTAATTTCGCGCAAAGCTAATCGTCCCTAATTTGGAAGTGATATATTAGAGGGAAGACAGCTAGTCAACACCATTCATCGCCAACTCTTGGGCTACTCTTTATCAACAAATAGAAGGATTGACCGTCACATTATAAAGCCCCCGTAGATGAAAGGGCGAGTACGTTCGGCTGCTATTTCGATTCAGCGACCCGCATATGCCAAGTCGAACACTCTAAGCACCAGCCCATACCATTCTGTTTATAGCTGTAGAAACGCATATTATTTCATTTTTCGAAGGTATGACACTTTTATAGGAACTATAATATCATCAAATTATTCATTTAAGATAAAACTAACCACATGGTTCGTTTAAAATGAATTAGTCTTAATCAGATTATATTATTCTTTCAATATGAATTAGGCAAACGAGATATTTCGTTGCTTTGGCGTCAAATTCGGGGGGACCAAAAGGACATTGCTTACCCTTTTTTTTAAACAAGGACACCGCCCCTACATTTATAAGCCTTCCAAATATGTGCTCCTCAAACAATGTACAAGGAAGGCAGAAAAACGTACGTAATAATAATTCTTAAACTCCTATGTGTT
>NW_013667568.1:67886-72761 GCF_000517525.1 Limulus polyphemus
AATTCTTAAACTCCTATGTGTTACGTAACAATAATTCTTAAACTCCTATGTGTTACGTAACAATAATTCTTAAACTCCTATGTGTTACGTAACAATAATTCTTAAACTCCTATGTGGTACGTAACTATAATTTGCCTCACGGTTTTACTAGTCGAATTTAAATTCTACAAAAACTTTCGCCAAAGGAAGCGAGATAACACAATAGAAAAGTGAGTGTTTATCCTTACAGAACCCACTCCCATAAAAAGATATATATATTTTACAAAATATATAGTTACAATACAATTTTATTCAACTCATGACTTTTCAGGGTAGCTTACAAGCGTTATTTAACCAAATAAAATATGTTTAGAGCTCTCTCATGGTTCGTTCTCCACTTTTCTAATCCTTTCAACGCCCACGTTATCATTTTTGGCTTAACCAAATGATTTATTCAAGAGGTCTTATGCTTAACCAAATAATTCGCCTAATTAGAACTTAACAAATGATCCATTTAATCATGAATTCGCGAATTAAGACCAAAATCCCTAAACTGTGAGGATAAATGTTCACATCCACATATTTTAATTTTCTAATTTTTTTGTATGTTTTAGATAAAATCTAAAACTGATTTTCATACAACTTCCAAACTTATTGTCAAAACTGATCCATTTTAAAGAAGAATGATTACTATTCTGGGTGTAAATTTGGTCAAAAACAATAACCAGAAGTATCTAAATAAGAACAGTAACAGACGAAGTACACAAGGTCACCTTTACAAAATATTTAGTAAAGGCAATAATGGATGATCCCCATTAACATATGAATTAACATTTGCAGGATCCAAACTAACTATGGCTTTTGCTTTCGAAGAAGAAGAAACACAAGAAGCTTTTTCTTTTTACTTCTATATATTCTTTTTTGTGGTTACACACTTTGTCCTTTTTACCTTAACAACGTTATTTTAATGATATCCAATCGTCATAACATGTACATCGACTGCTTTTATCACAGTTAAATCATATTTTCAATTTAAATAGTCCTAAAAGTATCTTCTCGTGTTTTTATAGTGATATAAATTCATTTTCTATGCTTTTAAACAGGAAGTAGCACGAGAAAAAGCAGTCAAGTTTTGGCAAGAAAATGGAAAATATTGTGCAAAGAAAGTTGAATATATCCACAGCGAAAAACATTACTGACATATTGTCTTCGTAGAAAGGAAGTTTAATCCACAGCTATCATTCTAACATATTTCTTGTAAAGTAAAAATTATCCGGTTGATAAATACTTCAGATTTTTTTTACCAACCTGGTTAAGCCGTGAATTTAAGGTTAGAAATATTTTGACAAAAACAGACCATTTGACATAATTAAATTTATTCGCTTTAGTTATATAAAGAGAGACCTACGAAGTAGTGTTTTAACTCATTACTTCATGTTTTAAAATTTTATACTAAATCTCGGTTTTTGTAGAACTCCAAAACTGGAAAATGTACTTTCTAAAAACACGAAAGAGAAGCCAATTCATTTTAATAACTATACGAACTTTCATTAATACCTTGCTAAAATTACATTACAAAAACACTATCTTATATCTCAGAATTTTGAATATATGTGTGTATTAGAATTACGTTAAATATTGAAGACGAAGATTCTTTTAACAGTGATAATATAACTTTAGGTGTAATAAGTGGGAAATTCTCCTGGCGCTATCGTATTTATATGGATTGAGATATTAAACTGAGTTTCAATACTGGCGAAATGTTTTCAGATTTGCTCGGTTTTGAATGTAAGGATAAAGTGTCTAATGACATATTCGTTCTACGCGAGCAGCACTACTTGCTACGCTGTGAAATTGGGCGTGTAGAAAATGTACGTGCGTTAGCACCTTTTGAAACGCAATTTACTAAGCAGCATCGGCTTTAGCGTTGTAACGAATAAAATGGTAGCCGTGTGTCGTGACAACTATAGCAAATAAAATGTTAAACCGTTGCTTCAATGTGGTCATGTGAAATATTACATAGCTAAAACCAAATTACACCATTGTTGAATTCGAGATTTAACTTGGCCGAAATCTCTAAACTGTGGTGATAAATGTTCACTTTAACAGACTTGGCACTTTTGAGTTTTGTATCTTTTAGATAAAATCTAAAACCAATTTTTATACAACTTTCAAACTTATTGTTAAAGTTCACCCATTTTAACAAGGGTTGATTGCTAATGTTGGTGTAAATTTGACCATAAACTATTAACCAGAAGTATCTGATTAAGAACAGTAACAGAACAAAGTACACAAGATGATCTTTAAATGTTTAGTAAAGAGAACATGGATGTTTATACGCTGAAACTAGTGAAAGATTTACATGAGTCAGTGAGCTGAAGCTCGTGCTTTGGAAATGAAACCCTTAATAGTGAATTTCCTTGGTGAGGCTGTGCAGCGCGTGACATCACTAGATTTCTCATGAAGACCGAAAGGAAGCGAAGACCAGGAAATGTACACGTGTTCAAGTTGATAGAGAGGGGGTGGGGGTGGATGACCATCTTTCAACTCGTGATGGACAGTAGGAATGGCGTACATTTATTACTCTCGTTTATTGATTCGGTTTATAATCGCACACTGACTCAGAATTTCATCGTAATTTGACGTAGAATATTACAAGTTACCGAGATGAATTTCTACTACTTAAATGAATGTATCTCTACCTATATTTGCTAAACAGTGTTTGTTACCAATCAAGCTCATTCGTTAAAAATGGTTACAATAAAAAAAAGAACAGTCTCAACTGGAGTGATATGTGTGAGATAGTAAGAATCCATTCGCGTTTTGAGAAGGCAACACATGTATTTCCTAGAGTAATATCGTTTTTATTTGTGTTCTGTCTCACAAGTAATAACACAATAACACTTTGTTGTGTTAGCAGTAAAGATAGAAAACCTAGCGATCTTCGCTTCTCAAAACGAAACTGCAACACTAGAATATGTTTTACGTTATTGGCTTATTAGGCGTGTAATGTTTGTTTTCATTCTGTTGTACATGATTAACATGGTTATTGGTCATATTAAAATACGTGACAACTGCGTAAAAGTTTTCAATGAAAACGGGATTGATCAAAATTGTTCTATGGGATCAGTTTTGTATCATTGTTATAAAGATCAAATTATCTTCAAATGCTTGTATTTTCCATATTACTCTTAATTTGTCCAAGGGTGAAACTTAAGAGAAATGTGAAAAAAAAAAAAACCATCTGCAATTAATTTCATTTTTATAACAAATATCAGAACTATTGGTTTCCAATAGTTTCCCAGCTTTCGCCATACATTGAAAAGTATTATATTGCATATATCAATAGCGTTTCGTAGAGTATTTTGTCTCGTATCGGCCAGACCAAAAATTGAGTTCTGGTATTGAACGAAAAGCTTCTTGGGCAGCGACTTGTTTGAGATAACATAGATCTGAAATGCCATTTTTACATACATTTGATTTTGAGCCGCTATTGGTAAATTAAGAGGAATGTGGAAAAACCCATTTGCAGTTAACTTGATATGTAACAGTTTTTAGGCCTATTGTATTTCACATTTAAACAGTTTTATATCATTCAACGAATCACAAACGAAAGCACAGTTCATACCCCAGACGTTGTAAGTATAGTACCGTGTCTTGTAACAGGTGAAAAATCAGTCCACAAACATAAAAATTAGTGGCAAAAGTTGTCCACTTGTCCCAGGCAATAGTACCTAATATAATAAAGAAGAATATTCGTATGGAAACCATACTAACAGAGTATGAGTTCACCAAGATAAGGCTTCCAGTCATACCTCCCATTCAACCATCGCATATCTCAAGCAGCTGGAGAATAAATTTGGCATTCATGTCAAGTCATACGAAGACATACTAATCAAGTTACCGAACGCAACGCCTACGCATTTTTGGACGATCAGGCTGTTGCAATGGGCAGTGGGAACCGTCATCCTCGTACTCTAGATGAATTATGGAAGGCCTACTAGGAGGATAGGTGTGATTTAGACATGACAGTCTTACGGTGGAGACTTTTAGAATGGAAACTGCAAGATGCACGGTCATCAGATAGAGCACAACAGGATGTGGCGACATTGACTGTAACGACGAGGTGATGCTCTAAAATAGTTTTAATACAACGTACTGAACACTCTTTATTATTATATACATAGTGTAGGTTTAAATTTGTTCTCGTTACGTGGAAAATTAAAGATAATAAAATCCCGCAAAGAAATGATTAATAACTATTCTCCAGCTTATTATCAAAAACAAAGAATGCAGAGCTAATAACTTGACGATAAAGAATGCAAAAATAAAATATAACGAACAGTAACCTTATTGAGGCAAGATTTTAACAATATTAATCTGACACAAAAATAGACAATAATATTTTGACAAAAAAAAAAAGACGTTAACCGCAATGAAAATTGACAAATTTGTCAACGATGATTTACATAACAGATAATATTAACGAAAATAATTTAGTAATAGAGATCTTACCGCAGTAATCTCGTGAAACGCACATAGTCAATCAGTTAAAACGTGTCGCCAAAGGTGTTGGGGGAAAAAGTGTGAACAATAATCTCTAAAAAACAAAAATTCGTCAACAACAATCTATTAGGTCGTCAAGATTAATGTTGCGTTTTGGAACATTTTCATTCATAACCCCTAAAAAAAAGTACATCACATATAATAGTTAAACGAACCGCCTAAACGCCACGTTAGCGTAGCCTATATAATGTGTAAAGTTTAGTATACTCTAATCCCTTATAGTGATAACACACGACGAGACACACATACGGCATGTAATGCTGTTTGAAGAGGGAAAACAACGCCTCTGTAGCCACAAAGAATATCAAAGAAGTTTATGGAAATGTTTTG